>NW_005871065.1:6932661-6937591 GCF_000147115.1 Myotis lucifugus | reverse complement strand
ACCACTGCCATAGTCACATACCAATGCAATGGCCTGGGAGGAAGGCCAAGCCCAAACACACCAGATGAGAGACTTTGGCCAATCAGACCCTGTCAGCCATGATTACCTTCTGTGTATGGTAGTCCTTGGGTAATCCTTAACTTTTATCAGCCTCATTTTGAAAAGCATGAGGTCGTGTTTCCAACTGGTGAGATTGTTTTTTAAAAGAAAGACTCTATACACGGAGACTGTCTTAATTACCATTTTTGTTAGAAACCAATTCTCAAGGCCCTCATGATGCAGAGTCCTTGCTAACTTTTTGATCACAGGGTCTGTCACAATATCGACATGTGATTAATTTCCTCCCTTTTGTTTTTCTTTCACTTCCTTTACTTAACATATTACCATGGCTATTTTCTACAATGCCCAATTTGTGCCAAGTGAAGATTTTTCATATTTTCAGATAGGACTTAAAAGTGCCAACATTTAAAAGCTTAAGTTCTTATCAAGGTGAATAATTATAGTCATTTGTGTAATTCTTGCTGACAGTTTTCTTTAACTTTGGTCTCCATGTCATAAAAATTAATGTCTATAATTTGCTTTATGGTTCCATAGAGAGGGACCAGCAAAAGCAAGAGAGAGAAAAAAATACCTGTTCTGTTAGAGAGTATGGCCAGAATTGATCATGTAAGTGAAAATCTAGAATAAAATTAATGCTACTAAGAGACAGAAAAAAGGAAGTAGAATTTAAAAAGCATTAAACAAATATACCAAGGGAGAAATATAAACTCTACAGAAGACAGGTCGTCTAATAAAAATATAGACTGTTAAATTATTATGACTCTAAACTTAGCTGAATGATTGTAGTCATTTTTCAACTCCTATTTACCAAGTCAAATTAGAAAAATAAACTAGCACAATAAGAATAATGGAGACTCTGCAAAATAAGTATTGGCAAAGACCAGGTGGGGAGTACTTAGAGTAAATGGGAACATAAACATTTGGTCTGGATAATATGCATCCCAACATAATAAGAAAATTAGCAAACATCTATTGAATTGCTTATAATTGTCTTGAAACACAAAGCACTCGAGACACACCGTAAGATTAGATACAAACAAATGTGGTATCATTCCATGGAGCAGGTAAGAATGGCTGAGGCAGCTATTATAATTCAGAAACTCTACCTTAGCAATATCATGAAGCAAATCTAGTAAGATGAAAAAATCTTTAAACAGTTAGAAGAGAATGGGATCCTAAGCAAAAGATAAGATGGGCTTATAAAGAAAATATCACGTGAGGCTGAAGTCATAGATTTTTGCCAACAAATTAGAAAATCAATGACTGAAGGAAATGAAATAGATGTTTCATAATTGGCCTTTGCTGAAGCTAGAGACAAAAACCTCATAAAATTCTATTTGTTAGATTGGTTTGAATTGGCTCGGAGATTAATATAGTCACCTGGACTGAAAATTGGTTGCCTCGTTGAAGGAATATGCCTAGAAGGCTCTGACACGGATGAGTATTTATATTTTCCAATGCTCCTAAATCTTCCTTCTTCCTTTCAAGGCCTCGATGAAAATGAGGGTAAAGTTACAGATTCAGGTACTACCCACATACAGACATTAAATTTCACAGTTTTTGTCAATTCAACATTAGTGCACCCATTTGAAGAATGCAGATGTAGAAGTAAATCAAGGAATAGAGTAAAATGAAATACTTCTGATAAAGTACAAAATGTTGGCTGTTTCTGAGAACATATATGTAAACAAGTGCAGATAGGGTTTGTTTGGGCTTTTTGTTTTACTTTGCTTGAGTAATCATCTCAACCAAACATTGTGGAGTAAAAATAGCTGGAGTCTATGAACTTAACCCTTGAATGATTCCCTTCTTTTACTGCCCAGTTACACTGCTTCCCACCCTCCCACCTGAAAATCCTCCTTGTCAATCCCATAGAAAAAGAGTTGTCATCAGGAATCTTCCAAAGAGGTACTTTGTATAACAACTAAGATAAGAGCGCTGCTCACACAGCTATTTTGACATGCAGCAACTTGAAGGAATCCCAAGAAAATTATCATGAGTGAAAAAGAGCCAATCCCCAAAGGTTACATATTGTATGATTCCATTCATATAGCATTTTTAAATGTCAAAATTTTAGAAATGGAGAACAGATTAGTGGCTTCCAGGAGTTAGAGATAGAGGGGGAAAGTAGTGAGATGCTGTTAGAAAAGTGTGGCATATGGTATCTTTGTAGTGTTGAAATTGCTCAGCATCTTGACTATAGTAGCGGATACATGAACCTATATAATGTGGTAAAATTATATAGAATTAAATACACATACACATAAATGAGCATAAACATAAATGAGCACAAAAAATAGTGGGAAATTTTGAATAAGATCAGTGGGTTTTGTCAATTTCAATATGCTATTTGTGATACCATGCTATAGTTTTATATAATGCCACCACTGGGGGAAACTAAGTAAAGAGTACATGAGTTCTCTCTGTATTATTTCTTATAACTATTCTAGAGGTCCGATGCATGAAATTCGTGCAAGAGTAGGCCTTCCTTCCCCTGGCTGCCAGCACTGGCTTGGCTTACCTTTGGCATCCAGGACCCAGGATTCCCTCCGGCACCCAGTACCTGGGCTTCCCTTGCAGCCCGGGCTTCGTCTGGAAGGATGTCTGGTCTAATTAGCATATTACACTTTTATTATTATAGATGTAACTCTAAAGTTATATATACAAAATTTTCCATTAAAAACTTGTTTGACATGCCAAAGATACCATATTTTTTCATGTATAAGATGCCTCCATGTACTAGTATAAGATGCTCCCCACTCCGTGCCCCTTGATTTTCAGTCTAATGACTTTAGAAAAAAATAGCGTCTTATACATGGGAAAACACGGTACCTCTTTGCATAAGGAAGGGAATCTATCAGAGCATGTTTAAAGGCAAAAATAGAAAAAAGATAATTTCCTATTTTCACCACATCAAGTCTAACCAGTTCTATACACTGTTACATCACATCATTCCACATTTATTTTTATGTACTTTGATGGATTCCTTTGGCCTTATTTTACTGTAAGCTTCTCTATGGCAGGACTATGCCTGGTTTGCTCATTATTTTAGCTCTAGGACCTGACAGTTATTAAGTGATCAAATATTATTCAATAAATTAATTAAGAAAGTTTTAAGGGATGATGTTAAGAAAGCAAAACCTAACAATCATAAATATAATATTTTAAGCAGTGATAAAGCAAGAACTGTAAAGGAAGTACACCCAAGTGTTAGACTGCCCAGGGTTCACATTTTGCCTCTGGCACTTGTCTGATAGGTGACCAGGTAAGTCACATGGTGACCAGGAAAGCTTCTACATCTAGCTTTCCTCATCTCTGCAGCATGAAGGTATTAATGGCGTCCATCCTAGAGGGTCTGTGAGAATTGAGATTATATAGATAAAGCACAGTACTTGGGACACAGAAGGTACTCAATAAATGCTGCTGCTTCCTCTACTAAAATTATTAATACCACTATCAAGACTCATTCTACACCCAAAGCAATCTATAAATTCAACGCACTTCCCATTAAAATACCAACGGCATATTTCACAGACCTAGAACGAACTCTCCAAAAATTCATCTGGAATAAAAAACGACCCCGTATAGCTGCAGCGATCCTGAGAAAGAACAAAGTAGGTGGGATCTCAATACCAGATATCAAGCTGTATTACAAAGCCACTGTTCTCAAAACTGGCACAAGAACAGACATATAGATCAATGGAATAGAATAGAGAGCCCAGAAATCAGCCCCAACCAATACGCTCAATTAATTTTTGACAAAGGAGGCAAGAACATACAATGGAGTCAAGATAGTCTCTTCAATAAATGGTGTTGGGAAAATTGGACAGATACATGCAAGAAAATGAAACTAGACCACCAACTTACACCATACACAAAAATAAACTCAAAATGGATAAAGGACTTAAATATACGACGGGAAACCATAAAAATACTAGAAGAATCCAAAGGCAACAAAATTTCAGACTTATGCCAAAGCAATTTCTTCACCAATACTGATCCTAGGGCATTGGAAACTAAAGAGAAAATAAACAAATGGGACTACATCAAAATAAAAAGTTTCTGCACAGCAAAAGAAACCATCAACAAAACAACAAGAAAGCCCACTACATGGGAGAACATATTTGCCAACAGTATATCTGATAAGGGCCTAATCTCCAACATTTATAGGGAACTCATACAACTTAACAAAAGGAAGATAAACAATCCAATCAAAAAATGGGCAAAGGACCTAAATAGACATCTTTCAAAAGAGGACATTCAGAAAGCCAAGAGACATATGAAAACATGCTCAAAGTCGCTAATCATCCGAGAGATGCAAATCAAAACAACAATGAGGTACCATCTCACACCTGTCAGAATGGCTATCTTCAACAAATCAACAGACAACAAGTGCTGGAGAGGATGTGGAGAAAAAGGAACACTTGTGCACTGCTGGTGGGAATGCAGACTGGTGCAGCCACTATGGAAGACAGTATGGAGTTTCCTCAAAAAGCTGGAAATGGAACTCCCATTTGACCCTGTGATCCCACTTCTAGGAATATATCCCAAGAAACCAGAAACACCAATCAGAAAGGATATATGCACCCCTATGTTCATAGCAGCACAATTCACCATAGCTAAGATCTGGAAACAGCCTAAGTGCCCATCAGTAGATGAATGGATTAGAAAACTGTGGTACATCTACACGATGGAATACTATGCTGCTGTAAAAAAGAAGGAACTCTTACCATTTGCAACAGCATGGATGGAACTGGAGAGCATTATGCTAAGTGAAATAAGCCAGTCAATGAAGGAAAAATGCCACATGATCTCACTCATTCATGGATAATAGAGACCATTATAAACTCTTGAACAATAATAGATACAG
>NW_005871065.1:6890472-6932561 GCF_000147115.1 Myotis lucifugus | reverse complement strand
TTCCATCCATTTATCCTCCATAACCCTCTTCTACCTCCCTTCCAACTCCTATACCTTAACAAATTTAAAAGGACCAAAACTCATATAAAGTATGTTCTCATGTCACACTAGAATTAAGCTAAAAGTCAAATAATAGAAAGATAGCTGGAAAACTTCCCCAAATATTTGGAGTTTGAACAAGAAAAATAAAAAAGTACTTTGAACTAAATGAAAAGTGAAAACCCAACTTAATCAAAAACTGTGGGCTCCTCTGAAAACAATGCCTAAGGGGAAATTTATAGCACTGAATGATATTAGAATTGAAGAAATATCTAAAATTAATAACTTAACTTTTCACCTTAGGAAACTAGAGAAAAAAGAATGTATGTCTAATGAAAGCAGGGGGGAAAGTAATAAAAAGCAAAAATCAATAAGATTGAAAACAGAAAAACAATAGAGAAAACTCAATAAAACCAAACGTTGGCTCTTTGAAAAGATCAATAAAATTGATAAGCCTCTAGCCATGTTAACCAGGAGAAAAAAAAAGAGGGAAGACACAAATGTACTAACATCAGAAACAAACAAAATTATCCTCACTATTGATACTATAGATATTAAAAGGACAATAAAAAAATATTATGACCAACTTCTTTATGTCAACAAATTTGACAATTTAGATGAAATGGACAAATTCCTTGAATGACACAAACTTCTCAAAGTTACAAAGGAGAAATAGGTAATCTGAATAGGCCTATATCTATTAAATAAATTAAATCAATAATTAATAACTTTCCAAAAAGAGAAGGCATCAGGTCCAGACAATTTCACCGGTGAATACTAGCAAAATAGTAATGAGGATATGACACCAGTTCTCCACAATCTCTTTCAGAAATAAATGTGAATGGAAAACTTTCCAATGCATTCTCTGAAATCAGCACTGTAACCCTAATACCAAAACCAGATGACATTACAAGACAGGAAAACTACAAACCAATTCTTTTCATGAATACAGATGCCAAAATCCTCAACAAAATATTAGCAAACAAAATATAATGATGTATAACAATAACTACACCTGAACAACTAGGGATTTATTCTAAATATGAAGAGCTTGTTCAATATTTAATAAAATCAATGTAATTCACCAAAACAACAGATAAGAGTAAATATATATATATATATATATATATATATATATATATATATATTACTATTAATATATACAGACAAAGAACTGGCAAAATCCAACAACCATTCAGAATGCAAACCCTCAACAAATTAGGACTAGATGTGAACTTTCTTATCTTGATGAAGAAAAGGTACAAAATACCTATAGGTAACTTACATCATATTCAATGATAAGAAATTAAACTCTTTCCCCTAAGATGGGGAACACAGCAATGATATCACCTCTTACCAATTCTATTTAACATTATATTGGAAGTCCTAGAGAGTGTGATAAGACAAGAAAAGAAGACAAATAATATACTGATTTGAAAGGAAGAAATAAACAGTCTTTATTCTCAAGTGACAAGATTGTATTGTCTATGTAGAGAATTCCAAAGAATCAGAGAAAGGACTTCTGGAACTAATAAGGAAGTTTTTCAAGGTCACAAGATACAAAGTTAATATACAAACGTCAATTGCTTTCCTGTATATTAGTACTGCACAATTGGAATTTAAAAAACAATACCATTTACAATAGCACCAAAGAAGAAATCCATATAGGTATCAATTTAACACATGTAAAGGGTCTATATGAAAAAAATTACAAAATTCTGGTGAAATAAAGGAAGATCTAAATAAATGGAGAGATATTCCATTTTCATTCATTGGAAAAGTCAGTATTAGTAAAGTGACAATACTTCAAAAATTGATTTATATATTCAATATGATCCTAGTCAAAATCCGAGCCAACTTTTTGTAGATATTAATTCTAAAGTTTATATGGAAATGCAAAAGGCATAGACTAGCCAGCACAATACTGAAGAACAAAGTTGAAAAACACTCACTACCTGATTTGCAGACTTATGATAAAGTCACAGTAATCAAGACAGCGTAATATTGATTAAAGAATTCAATCTCTAGAACAAAATAGCTCCAAAATACACTTATACAAGTATAGTAAACTGATCTTTGAAAAAAGAGCAAAAGCAATGCAATGGAGCAAAGACACTGTTTTCAAAAAATGGTGCTGGCCCTGGCGGGTTTGGCTCAGTGGATAGAGCATCGGCCTGTGGACTGAAGAGTCCCGGGTTCGATTCCGATCAAGGGCACATGCCTGGGTCGCAGGCTCGATCCCCACTAGGAGGCGTGCAGGAAGCAGCCGGTCCATTATTCTCTCTCATCGATGATGTTTCTCTCTCCCTCTCCCTTCCTCTCTGAAATTAATAAAAATATATTTTAAAAAATGATGCTGGAATCATTGGATGCCCATATGCATAAAAAAAAGAATATACATAAACACAGATCTGACCTTACACCTTTCACAAAAATTAACTCGAAATGGATTATATACCTACAGGTAAAATGCAAAACTATACAACTTCAAAAAAGAGCAAGGCAGAAAATCCATGTGAACTTATGCAATGGTGAGCTTTTAGATACAGCACTAAAAGCAGGATCCATGAAAGACAAACCTAGTAAATTGGACTTTATTAAAAAGTTTCACTCTGTGTAAGACACTGTTAGAAGAATGAAACAGCAAATTACAGCCTGGGGAAAAATATTTAGAAAACACCTATTTGAGAAAGAACTTGTATCTAAAATATACACAGCATTCTTAAAACTCAACAGTAAGAAAACAAACAACCCAACGTTTAAAAATGGACAGAAGATCTGAACATACACCAGAATAGACATACAGAAATAAATATGCATATGAAACGATTCTCAACATCACTTGTAATTAGGGAATTTCAAATTAAAACATTAGTAACTTTATAGTTTAAAACCCTGTCAATCACACTTAGCCAAGTGATCTAGATCAACATCAACAGGAATGTCATATTGTTAGGATATACACAACTCTGAGTCTAATCATTAGAAAAACATCAGACAAATCCAAATAAAGAGAATTCTACAAAATACTCAACTAGTTCTCCTCAAAACTGTCCAAGTCATCAAAAACAAGGAAAGTCTGAGAAACTGTCACAGCCACAAGGAACCTAAAGAGACATCACAACTAAATGTAATGTTGACCTTCAATGGGATCTTGGAACAGAAAAAGGAATATGAGGTAAAAACTATGGAAATTTGAAAAAAGTACAAACTTTAGTTAATCATGTATCAATATCATTAATTATCACAAATGTACCATATCAGTGTTCCATGTTAATAACAGGGGGAATTGGATGTGGATATACAGAAATTCTCTGCACTATATCTGTAAATATGAGATTGTTGTTTAAAAAAGTTTGTTTTTAAAACGCCTTGTGTAAAGGGTATGAATTTGTTTAAAGGGTATGAACTTTTTCAAAATGAAAAAGTTCTGGAGTTCTGGTATACAACAATGCAAACATACTTCATATTGCTGACTTGTACATTTAAAATGGCTAAGATGGTTAATTTTTATGTTATGGGATTTTTATCATAAATAAAAAATGTAAAAAGCCTCATTTTCACTTTTAGCTATATAGTCAAGAGTTTCTCTTCAATCACCTTAATAGTCAATATTAATTGTTACAATATTATAGTTATTACTAGTGTAGCCTCTAGCATTGATAGAATGCTTAATGTAAATAAGGGCTGTGCTAAGCATTTCACAATAATTCTTCAGTTGAATTCTTGCAACTCCATTAGGGTCTTAGTATTCTGTTTCCCATGTTACAGGTGGTGAACATGAAAGTCAGAAAAAGTAAGTAAATTGCAGTGGTCACATTGCTAGTAAGGGTAGGTTCTAATTTGCAGAGAAACTTGACTACAAAAATCCACATTCACAGCTACTTTGCTATAATTGCAAACTTCACTTGAAACAGTTCAACCCACACTCCCTGTCCCCCAGCCCCAGATACTGAAGCAAAATAAATAATGAAAAACAAAACAAAACAAAAAACAGGAGAGTAAACAAATGAATAAATGCTAAGCCAGAAGGGCAGCCTGCCACTTGAGTGGCTTTGAACTCCTATGCATTTCCCATTTTACAGATTACAACCAATATTGGCTGCTGTGATGTAAACCATACTCCTTATCACTCACTCATATTCAATTCATTTTATAAAAAGTGGGAGGGGAAAAAATGCTATACCTTAGGTACTTGAAACATTCTAAAGGATTTTAACAAATGCAGCGTTTAAACAAAATGCTAGGAAAATTAGGCCACAAGAGCTCCATCCTAAATGTCATTTCCCTTGTGGGGAGGGAGAGTCTGAACAAAGAGAAGTAGTGACCCTAAGAAATAGCTTAATCCTTCATTTTGTTTAAAAAGACCTGTGTTTACCTGTCTAACTAAAAAGCGCCATGCACTTGTCAGGCATGTGTTGTCACTGATGGAAAAGCTATTTCCCTGCTTTTAAAATTTCATACTGCTCTCTTGGCATTTTTTAAAAGGCAGAAAGCTAATATGAGTCTACACCGGATAGCTGCTTGCAGGTTAAAGTTGGAAACCTTTGAGGAAAAATATTTCAAGCTTGGTCTGATGTAAAAATCAGCACCAACGCTTACTTTTAATATGGAAAGTCATAAATTGCTAGAAAAAATCTGTTTGGGATGGGGCAGGCCATGTGAATGGAACATGGAAAATGCATAAATAATTTTGAGTAGGAAAAAAAATGAACATTTTCCAACTTTCAAAGTCCTACAGGATGTTAATAAGCCAGGGTTCAAACTCTATGACTTTTTTTCCCCATCAGCTTTCACTAATTTCCGTTCCAAAGACTTTCACATGAAAGGAAAGAATAACCTCTCTTATCAGGGTTCACATTTCAATACAGTTATTAGCTACACATTATTGGTGGTTTGTCCTCTGGCGTTCCAGGATTGAGACAAGTGCGTTAAAATCTCTTTTAGTGTGTCTATTTCTCATCTCTAATAGTTTTTGCTTTTTGAAAGTTGTTGCTGTGTTATTGGATGAATAAATAGTAATTTTTGCACCTTCTTTATAATTTACAATATTAGTATTATACAATATCCTCCTTTATTTATTTAAATATTTTTGGCCTTAATTCTATCTTGTCTATATCAAGACCACTGTTTGTTTGTTTTTATTGTATTTGTCTATCCTTTTATTTTTAACCTTCGAAATCATGTGTATTTCTTTTAAACAGTAGAGAATAGTTTTGCCTTTTTGGGCAACCTGAAAATGCCCCTTTTCCACTATATAATAAATGAGGCAACCCTGTTATATTTGTTAATATGATCTATATGTTGGTCTTTGTTCTGTCATATTGTTTTATGATATTTTTATTGAATACAAACAGTGGTCTTTTTTGCCTCCTCCCTTTTTTAAGATCCAGACTGTAAAGTATTTGATAGTAAAATAATATAATGTCTGGGGTTTACTTTAAATACATCAACATAAAAACATGGTGGTGGCAGAGGAATAGATAGAATAAGTACACATATTGCTGATGGTTATTAAAGCTAGATATTGGAGTTTATTTACATCTATTTGGAAATTTTTGTTTTCAAAAGTGTACTTGAAACAGTTATAAAAAAATAATTTTATCTTTTCATGTTATACAAAAATTACATTTTTTAAATTTACTTTAATAAAAAGCCAAGTTATATCTTCTTGAACAGAGATCTGAAATAATTAAAATTTAAGAGCTCATAAAAAGAAGTGTTAGTCTCTAAATCAAATAAAGACCTTCTCTACTGCCTCAAGTTCTGTAGTAAATTATACATACTGTAAATGAACACAGCTTCTTTTAAACTTACAAGAAACAATTTTGTCTTTGTGAGAGTTTTATAACTACACCCAACAGCCTATAAAAAGCCTGTCTTGATGCGGTTCCCATGGTGACAGGACATAATATATGTGTCCATTAAATTTGGAAATGTAATGAAGTGTAATAAAAAATCTACTTCAGAAAAATACACTTCTCAGCATATTTTTATTAATTAAAACATTGCATTGAGCATTTTTCATGTCTGTGTGCCTGACAGCAAATAAAAGCTTTGCCACAGATTAACTGTGACTCAAGTTCCATCCAATATTAATTGGTACAAAATGGAAAAGGCATCTTTGCAGAGAAAATATTTTGACTAGTGGCCCAGAGTGATTAATGGGTAAATAGTTATGCTCCCTGAACTGTGCATATACCATTTCAAATATCACCAGCAATATGGATTTTGACATTTATGTCCACAGGGGCAGAAACAAACTAGAAAGTGGATATCTTTAATCCTTGGAAAAGAAGAGAAGTTTTTTTGTGTTCTTTTTTTTATTGCCTTGCAGAGAGTGTGTGACTATTTTGCTTGTGGGGGAGGCATGGTGTTATAAAGGCAGTTAAAGAAAACCCTGCATCAATTCAACTAACAGTAACAAAAGCAAAGATCACAAAAGCCATCTCAGTACATCAGTAGAAGCACAGGAGTTGCAAAATAAATAAATAAAATGGGGTTAGGGGAGAAGGAACCGGGGAGTAATGAGCCAAATCACTCTCCCATCCTACTTTGGGTAGTTAAAATTTTAAGCAGAATCAGAGGAGTTTTATTCTCAAGATGATTAGCCACTTATCTTCAGATGAGTAGGAAGCTCTCATCAGCTACTTCTGAGTTCCTCCCTGGGTCTGTCCTCCCAAATGAACAATATCTGAATGATTTTGACACTGAAGTCACATGGAAAAGATGACTGGGGAAAGTGCACGTAGCTTCTGCCCACCCATCTCCAAATCAAGAACAGCATGAATTACCTCTACATATTAAATTCATCTGAGAGGCATTTGCCTTTTGAGATCTTATGTCACACTGAAATGCAATAATTATATGAATCTTCACTGTCCTAGTTGCTGTTCCATGAAGAGCCAGATCGACTAAATCACATTGAGCAACTACTCAACTGAAGAACTAATGAGCTGGACTTCCTGGGTCATAAACTCTCCCAAAAACATTTAAAATAAATACTCTTACAGGAGGCCCATTACTTACCCATACTTCAATACCCTGGTCATGTTTGGTTTTTTTAATAATGTAAAACACCTGACAATACTAGTGCCCCCCACTTATATAGTGCCATACTCAAAAAAAGAAAGGACACACTGGAGCACAATATTGATACTGGAACCATCACTGAGGGCAGAATGTCAATACTATGTCACTACTAGATGGTGCAGATTTTTGCCTACTATTGCAGTGAAAAGGCAATCGATGGCAATCTACAAATGTTTGGAAGTTCCCCCAAAGAAATATTTTTTTTTCTGTTCTGGCTCAGAGGTTTTTTTGGAAGTGGGAAACTGTAGGAGCTGCACATAAAACATAAAATGGGAGGCAAAAGAAGTGAGAAGACCGAAGGCTTTCCAAATCTGGAGGCTCCTGGAGCCATAGAGCACAACCAATTGCCAACAGCCACTCCTCACTTGGGGAGGCAGGGAGATATAAAAGCATGCTCCTTTCACTAACCAAGTGAAGTGTTTCTCTACCAAAATGCATCAGAGGGCTCTCTGAGAGTCAGAACTTCTGTCAGCTTCCTGATTTCCAGCAAATTCACTCCAGCTCCTGTCTGTTCCAGAGTTTCTCTAAACTGCCCCCCTGGTCCCTAATGCTTCCATTCACACTGAAGTGCTTATCAGACCATCTTTAATGGTCTTGTCTGTGAGTCCCTCAATGGAGGGAATGCATCTTACTCTTTTTGGTATTCCACCCTGTTGAATATTGACCTCATGAATGTTGATTTATATAGATGGAAAAGGTCTTAACGATCTGTTTGTAGAATATTGTATACATGTGCACACTAATTTCTCTCAAATAATTCAAGATCACACTGTCTGGATAGTAGACACATAGGAATGCTTATATTGTTCTCTGTACTGTTTTGACTATTTGAAGTATTATTGAATTATTAAATTTGAATATAAAAAAAAGAAAATACACATACTGGGTCACTACCTCTGCCTATTTGTAACCATTCATCCATAGTATATATTTTTGAGCACCTATGAAATACTAGGTTTGTAGAAATGCCCTTTGGACCCCTGAGCTTACATTCTACTGTGCTTTGGAAAAGACAATAAACTAGTAAACAAAGAAAGGTACCAGGCAATCTTGGGTTGAAATAAGTGTTTATAGAGAAAATAAGCCAAATGATAGAATAATTGGAAGGAGGGAGGGGCTGCATTCATAGGTAGGCAGGAAAGACCTCTTTGCGGTGGTAACTTTGATCAGGATTAATGTAGAAGAATGAGGGGAGGAAGTGGGGTAGCCTATGAGGTCACAAAATGTGCTGGGCCAAGCTTGTAGAGGATGCTAATTTAAAGAATGCTATAAGGACTTCAGATTTGATTGCAGTGCTGTGAGGAGCCATTGAAATATTTAAATAGGAAAGTGACAACTTCCTATTTTTAGGAAAGACCACTATGCCTGCTGGGTAGATAGTGCCTGCCAGGAGGTGAATAGGAGGATCTTTTAGGAAGACTGAGCTACATTTACTCTGCATTTACTCTAATGGTTCTCAGTCAGGAGTGACTTTGCCTCCCACAGGACATCTGGAAACATTTCTGATTGTCACAACTAGGAGAGAGGGGTGCCACTAGCAACAAGTTAGGAGGGGCACAGATGCTGCTAAACATTCTTTAATGCACAGGGCAGAGCTGCTCAACAAATAACTATCCACCCAATGGTGCCACGGTTGATAAATCCTGATTTATCTATGCAGATCTGCTCTTTGACTTCTGGATTACAAGATAGAAGCAATAGAAAAAAACAAGCTATGTAAATTCTAAGCAGTGTGTGTTCCTGGGAAGCAAATAAGCAAAATAAGCTTAAGAAGCTGTAAGGCCAGACTCAGAGTCACTCCAAACATGAAGTCATTCCAACACCTTTTGTACCAAAAACAAAGATGCTTTGCTCTTGAGACCAGTTGAACTCCCTTTAATTTCAACAAGGTGAAATTATTTTCCTTTAATTAAATAGCATCCATTTAGATTACATTATACTGACACTTGGAAATCCTTGAAGAATGGCATTTCTTGTCCTTGGATGTGTCTTTCTTTCCACAAGTTGATCACTTGCCTTCGGACATTGAGCATTTTTATTAGTGACTAGAGGCCTGGTGCATGAAATTCGTGCACTCGGGGCAGGGGGAGGGGTCCCTCAGCCCGGCCTGCGCCCTCTTGCAGTCTAGGAGCCCTTGGGGGATGTCCAACAGACAGCTTAGGCCTGCTCCCCCCCGGATGTCAGTTGGACATCCTTATCACTGCCTGGAGCCTCACCTGCCACCACTGCTGCGCTCACCAGCAGTGAGCCTGGCTTCTGGCTGAGCAGCACCCCCGCTGTGGGAGAACACTGACCACCAGGGGGCAGATCCTGCCCCCTGGTGGTCAGTGCACATCATTGCAACTGGTTGTTCCGCCATTTGGTCAATTTTCATATTAGCCTTTTATTATATAGGACAGAGTTTAAAACTTTGTGACAATACCTGAACCTTTTCCATGAATATGCGTAAAAACAGATAGTATTCCACAATGGGCAGTATTGTCAAATACATTGATCTTAGTGAAGTTGGACTTACTTTTTCATAAAGAGACTATTGTGTTAGGATTCTTCCCACAAATTATTATGCTGAGTCTCAGAAGGTTTCACACTCAAAGGGAGCCCCGGGGAAGCTATTATTACTCTTTGAAGGACATTTGACTTTCACCGAACATCTGCCTTGCTTAATGTACCTCTACTAAGTGTGAGCACCTGAACTGAATATGTTAACCAAGGAAAACAACCAGCAAGAAGCCAGTTTGAAGACCTGCTGCCAGTAGGCTACAACTGAGATGCTTAAAAGAAAATCCCTTCAAAGAGGTTTTCAGGGGTTTTCTTTGAAGTCTGCATTTCCTGAATGATCACATTTAGTAAAACTCAACAAAAATTAATGGAAAACAAAGATTACATATTTGTATAAGAATGTGAAAATTAGACATACTAAAATAAAATATGAGGCAATATATAGGCAAACAACTATACTTAAAATATACATGAAAGTACAGGTTAATAGAATGGGTACACTCATACTCTGCCGCGGGGACAGAGTTTATAAATTATTACCATCTTTCACAGAAGCACCCGTAAACAACTTTTTAAAAATCCAATAACTACCCTTTTATCTTGAGTGATCAAAAAAGAACACAAAGATTTACAAATAAGGGTACTTGTGGCAAGATTTCTAATAATAGTGTGAAATGGTAAAAACAACAGTCAGGAATTTGCTAAATGAATTATAGTTAACCTAAAATTTGAAATACTAGTAAGTCATTAAAAATCAAGTTTTCAGGAAAACATTCAAAATACTGTTTACCCTAAATGTATCCCTAAAAATAGTGCCTGGTACATGATATTAAGCCCTCTGAATATTTGTCAGGTGAAATAATATAACACTGAATAAACGAGGGTACAAAATCATTTTTTAGTATCATCCAAATTCTTATGTAAGCATAATTTACAAAGACAGACAGACAAAACCCTATCTATGCATAGAAAACAATCTGAAAGAAAATACTCAGAATTATTTACAATGATTGTGTTTGGATGGTAGATTTGTGAATTATTTTTATGTACTTTAATTTTTAAAATGTTATACAATAAATATTCATAAGTCCTATAAAAAAGAGAGCTGTTGTTAGTGACAAAAGGCATGTGTGCATTAGAAACATAAGTCACTATTCCTTTTGGCGGTGTTTCTTGCTGTACTTGACCCCATTTCTCTAGTGGAGTTCCGAGTGTTTATGGGATCAATCAATTCATTTAGTTTAACAAACATTTGTTGACACCCTGTTAAGTATCTGCCATAATCTGGGGAGACATGCGTGAACAGTACATTTCCTACTCTTAAAAATAATACCGTACATATAAAGTTATATTATTTAGTTACATATTTAATACACAGATACTATGGTTAAGAGAACATTAAAGAAACCTTTCTCATTACCTGGAGCTAGTATTATAATGGAAGCAAGTGGCATAGGCCACTATGGGAGCAAAGAGCAAGGGTGTCTTCTTGAACCTGCGACCAGAAGGAGCAGTTAAAGCGATAGCAGAAAAGCTATGAGTGTATGCAGTTACAGAAGCCAAGGAAAGAAAATGAGCCTAGGAGGAGGCCAAGTTGGCACGCAGCCCAAAAAACAAGTAAGACAACACCTGGGATGTGAGCTAAATAGCATGTAGCTTTGCTTTTTGGTGTGTATTCTAGTCACATCTTCACTGCTACCCAAGGAGAAATGATAAATGGCATGTCTACTGCCTTCTCCAACCTCAAGGCCGATTACCATCCCCTCAATCTGACTCTCATTTGTGAGTAAAACTCCCTCTCTTGGTTATGTCTCCACCACCCTGATCACTCCATTCTCCACTCCTGCCACATCCCAAATTTTCCAGCCCTCTTCCTTGCTAAAGAAACACGTTCTATAACACTTTCAAGATTTTATGACATTTTAAGACAAGAGAAAAGCATTTTAAGACAAGGAATTCAAGACTTAAGCCCAGAGAGAGGGTCAATTCAAAGATTTAAGTAACTGGTAAGATGATAACTTTCAGACAAAACCAGGAGCCCTTTCCTGCTGGTTGTCAGGTAGGGCGCTAAAGATGAATGGCCTTAATACCAGGCCCCTTGTGTTCATAAATACCAGGTCCAAAGGGGATGGCCCAAAGAAAAGGTATCTCCAGCAAGCTTCATACCAGCATGTACTTTATTCAACAGCCACAAAGATATAACAGTTCCCAATATAAAACCGTGTGACCAGTAAGAGCCTAGTCCACTTTGTGATGAAATGTATAGATAAGCAACTAATATGAGAATTTCCTTCTTTAAACACAAATTACAGAAACAAATCAACAAAGCACAAAGCAGCAAAACCAATGTGTAGAATGCTGAATGCTAAAGTTTTCATGAGATCATAGTAACTGTTACAAATGAGGATCCTGGTTAAAAATTCTGGGAAACTCTAAATAAGACAAGCTCCTTCAACAATTGTATTTAGCATGTCAAGGTGAAGTGAATTTCCCCTAGAGAATGGAAAGATATGTCACATTTCCCAAGTTTATTTGACCACAGAATCTCTTTTTTGTACATTATTTTGCAGGTCTCGGGTTTTCTTAGGGAGCATAGCTTTAAAAATCATAGAACCAGATTACATTTTTAAATTACAGAATTAGATTAGAAAAGGTCTCTATTCTCATTCAGAAGTGATTTTACAACAGCTGTCCTCAATTAAGTCTGTGCAATAGAATTACCTGAGAAATCTTTAGAATCCCCAGTGCCTAAACCTTACTCCAGATTAAAGAAATCAAAATTCCTGGGACTAGGACCCAGGCATCAGTATTCTGTAAACACCCAAGGGCATTACAATAGACAACTGCATTAAGAGCCACTGCCATCTAGTCTCCCACAAACACAGGCTCCTTGATATCTTGCTGTGGTAGCTCATCAATGTGGGGAACCTCTGTGGCTCCAGGAGACAGTGGCACATTCCTCTGCTATGTTAAACACAAGATGAAGTGCATTGTGTCTAAGATAACACTTATCTCAGTAATATCTTGTATTGCTAAAACTGTGGGGCACATGCTACATTCCTATCTTCCATCAACAAATGAATGGCCAATATTTTTTCCCTTCATTGTTTGAACCTAGCGTTCCAGATAAAAATTTGCACATAGGGGAAAAAAACAACAAGCTTCAAATTTATTAATAAAGTTCTAATTGCAAATATGGAAAAGCACATATCTAGACAGAGAGTACAGAATATTAACTGTGACATGTAATATTTAAGGGCAGAAAATTTTTGTTAATATGTATATACCTAATATGCACAATCTATAAATCTTACATTATGCAGACATAGGCCCAGTGAATCTAACCAGCCTGCAGAGCACAGAGTAAGGCTATTTTAGAGGTAGGAGCTGACATAGTCCCATTACCAATCTCTGCCCTGGTAGAAACCTTAATTAAATTTACTTACAGTTCTCCCAAGTACTAGCTTGCTTCTTCTCAATGAATTCCTTAGAACTCACATGTGGTTGTAAAACAATGCTTTCAGTTGGGTAATTAAAATAAAAATACTTGAACTCCAGAGATTAGCCACACAACCATTCAAAACTTGGGACCTAAAGAAAATAGCTTTCGCTGAATGACACCGCACAAAGCACTGTTCTGATTTGGGGTGAGTCAATATGTTATAGAGGTCTTAAACTTATATAACACAGTATAATCCCTTGCTACCCATGGGTTTCATGCAATGTTTGCATCAAAGAAAACAAAAATACTGAGTGCTTTATCCTTCAGACTGAAAAGGTTTATGACAAGGGTGTGATGGTATTTATTTGAATAATATGATAGAGCCCAATTTCAAACCTGACTTTCTAAAACAAGCTATCTGATTTTAGAGTCGCCAATCTTTATTTCCTTCATAATCCAATTTCCTTTGCTTTGCTAATGACTGTTTTGATTAAGGAATTAAGGATAGAAATGATAATGCTGTATAATTAAGTATGTAGATTTGGAGCTTTTTGCTTTTAAAAGCAGTGTATTCAAAGAGCCAGACGCAGTACGAGATAATTTGTGAAATTACATATTGCATTAATGATGTGCTGGGATAGTTAAGGAGCCAAGAATTTCAGGATTATCCCAGAGTCAATGGCTGGTGGCCCATAAATATATCAAGTGAATCTAAGTAGGCCTTTAAAAAATCCAATTTATTGAATTAAGTATGAGTTTTAATATCCCAATAAAACATCACTGAAAGATAAATATTGCAAATTACATTGCCCAATTTCAACATAGCAATTCATTGAATTTTATCTCTCTAGGAAAAAATAAATATTATAATTAGTTTTCATGACAAATTTGTATCTAATTTAAATTATACTGCTTCATGAAGCTGATAGTATCTATAATAATGGACTAATGGTACCTGCTGTTTCCAACACAGTTTGTCAGGTGTTTTGAAACTGAAATATAAAGAGGGCCTAAGGGAATGTGCAGCACTTATACTAAAAAGAGGGAAGGCAGGGAAGGAAGCTGAGAAGGTGGGGGAGTTTATGGCTGAGTTTGATCTTGTGGTTGAGCTGCTGTCATTGCTGTCATGTATAACAGGGATTTGATCTCGATGCTCTTGAGGGTGAGAGACCATGTAGAGATAGATTACAAATCAACATCAGGAAATATTTTCAAGCAGTCAAAATTATTTCAAGACCAAAAAAAATCCCTAAAAGGAAGTGAATCTTTTATTAATAAAAGTGATTAAGTCTAGGCTTGATAAACACAAGCAGAAATATTAAAGAAGGGGTGTAACAGCAGATTCAGGAGTCAACTGGATTACTCTGTGTGTGTGTGTGTGTGTGTGTGTGTGTGTGTGTATTAATCCTCACCCAAGGATATTTTTCCATTGGCTTTTAGAGAGAGTGGACGGGAGGGGGAGAGAGAGAGTAACATGGATGTGCCTTCTAGACCTTCTCCAACTCTGGCAACTCCGTGCGCTGCATGGACCTGCTCCAGCCCAGTGGCTGTATCTATACCTCCCTATCTACTGAATCAACCACTCTAAATCTCATCCATGTCCCAGTAGATTCCATTTATGGGTCTTGGTAGTAAAATAGTTTATATGTTCCCTCCCAACCGCTGCAACATCTTCTCTTCATGCATAGGAGTTACAGTGGAATAGGCATGTAGCCACCATTCACTTTCAGAAGTGTGGTTCCCCCTGCATCCCCTCTTTGCCTTCCCCAGATTGGGAGACCAGTGGTTACCCCTCGCTGGAGCACCCAGAGCTCTCCTCCTTTCACGCCTCTGCTTTCCGAAATAGACAGGGTGGGACAAAAGGAGGTTTACAGTTAATCATATCTGAACATCTAACGTCATCAATTCCTTAAGGTCTCTGCTGAGTGTATACTCAGGGAGGCCTTTTTCCTCTCATTCTAGATGAAATAGCATGTCATACCCATATCACGCCTTGTTTCCTCATCTTGCTTTACTTTTCCTGATAGCGTTTGTAATTTATTTATTTATTTACTTATTTATTTATTGCCTGTCCTCTCCCAGAGGATGCAAACACCCTGAGGGTAGGTAGGGACTTTGTATTCTCAGCTCCTTGCACGGTGCCCGACACAGGGCAGGCTCTCACTATATATATATGGGTGGTTGATGAAATGAATGAAGGGTACGCTTTTGTTCCCAGGCTTCCTCAGAATGGAAGCCTGCGTGTTTGTAACTCTTTGCCCATCATCTGGAACACATCAGACCTTGACCCAGGCATTTACAGTGTGCCAAAGACGGAAAATCTGGAGCTAATCGTCCTTTTCAAATTGGCACTGCCCCGTGGGCATTTTGTCACCCTTCTAACCAAGACTGCTGGAAGAATCCAGACTGAGCAATTAGCATGTTCTCCTACGGAAGCCATTTGCTGTTCATAAAACTCTAAAAAAATAGCTTCTGGGGAACCAAGAGGCTGATGCAGTGTGGAGTTACAGTATCCTTACAGCCGACCGTGGCTTCCAGGAATGGGCTGTACCGCGTAATCGCACAATAAGCTGTCCATTTCTCACTAAAAGGAGACAGAGAGAGCAACAGGCACCCGGCATTTGTTTTTAAAGCTCTTTCGTGGAGTTGCTCTCATAGACTCTAACTGCGGGCTTGACGGAGAAATACAAGATTCAAAAAGAACTTCTAACACCTGGGAAAATCGTCAAACTATCCCATGTCTTCTAAATGGGGATGAGACAACGAGGCAGTGGAGAACAGAGGGGAGAAACTGCTGCAGGGAATTCAGCAAGTGGGTTTCACACACACCTTTTACATTTTCGGAAGGAACGGACTGGTTCCGTGCAGCCCGACTCCAATCAATTGTTGCTCAAATAAACCCTAAATATTCTTCATATGCCTCGGTTTCTCTTTTAACAGTTCTGGTGTCAGAACAGGGAACTGAAGTGACCCCCACCCCCACCCCCACCCCAAGACGCCCAGGAGCAAGGAGCAACCAAGGGCAGGTACCTGATGAGGCCCCAGGTCCCTGCTTCCTCGCTGCCTCTGCGGGAGGTGGCAGGTCCTGCTGGGTCCTAGGTCCTAGCTCCACAGCTTTGCATTAGGAGCTTTCAGACTCTCGGAGCGTTTCTCTGTCTGGACTGGGTCCAGAAAGCGGCTGGAATCCACGGGTTCCAATTTAGAAACTGGCCGGTCCGGAAACGGACTAGTTCCGACTAGAAACCAGGCCGGGTCCAGGAATAGACTGGTTCCAACCAGAAACTAGACCGGGTGCGGTGCGAGGCTTCAGTCTGGGGGCAGGAGTGGGTGGGATTCATTCTGGAACCTGCAGGCAACATCCTGGGCAAATTTGCTGAAGCCGGCAAAGGATAACAATTCTTGCCAACGTCAGCTGTCCAGGTCTCTCTCTCTGTGCTGCCTGGTCCAGAGAAGAAGAAGAAAGACTGACCTTGAACCTCTTTGGAGGGCACCCTACCAGGTCCCCTCAATACCCAGACAGCAGCCAAGCTTCAGGGAATTGAACATTGGGTCCACATGCCCCAATCAGAAAGGGTTCCTCCAGGCTCTTGACACTGCATACCAGGCAGAGATGCAAAATTAAAATTGACCGGGGAAGCTCCTCCACAGAAGCTGTTAGAATCTTGAAGTGGACAGCTCTCCTAAGATTTTCATCTCCAAAATGAAACCTTCATTCCTTTCCCTTTTTTCTCACTTGCTTTTTCTCTCTGTTCAGGCATGGAAGACAATGATCCTGAACTCTGGCGACTGTCATTGAATCTACTGCTCTGGCCATAGCTACACAACAAAAGGCCTTAGGCTTTCTTGCTAAGTTGGCTTTAGTAATACAATTGCTTTACATTATTTCTTAGCTGAACAAAAAGGTGTCTGTGCCATAGCACATACCTCTGGTATTGTAGCGAATACAGAAAATTAACAAACAAGCCACTTGGCTAAAACAGGTTGATGCCCTTCCAGGCATATCCTTTAGTTTATTGGATACCAGTTGATTTGATTTATGGGGACCCTGGCTAAGTCTCTTGGTATTATCCTCCTAATAGTCATCATTACCATGTCGCTGGTGCATTATGTTTTCTCAAAGGTCTTACATGTACATGCACAGCCATCATTAGGACATCAACCAGGGCACATATAAGAACCAACCAAATGAATGCATAAATAAATGAAACAACAAATCAATGTCTCTCTCTCAAATAAATAATAATAACGTCATAAGCCATACATAGATTTCCCTGCTTCATACCTGATTTTGTCCTATTAGTTATGAGTCACAGAATCTTGGCTTTAGTAGAACCTAGGTAAGAGACTGGAGGGCTTCACAGAAATAAGAATTCACACAAGAGACTGCATCTTAATATCCTGTTATCAACAAATACCAAAAATTACAGCTTTAAAAAGTTAGATACTAATGATTGAACCAATCTTAAGAGACTCACTGCAATTTGAATAATCAAAGTCAGTTCTAAAGTTGGATCAAATCCACTTATCCATCCCTGATTTAGAGCTTATGGGTTTCATTCTTCTAAGAATCTGTAATCCAAAATATCTCATTTGGGGCTCCTGGGGGAAGGTGCAATAAAGTGTAGAGAATGCTAGGAATTCAAATGGGGAAATTCCTAACTCCTTAATTAAAATTGCAGGACTAATGCTTTCTGCATGAATCAGATTCATAAAAGTATAATAACAACCATAGATTTATAGCCGGACAACAGATATATGTCATAACTCTGAGTTACAGCTGTGAACAGAGTTTGTTTAAGCTGAATTATGGCAAATGCCTTCAACTGAAAAAAATGTATGCATAAAATATTAGTGGCCATGATACACACTTAGAAGACTCTGCCGTATAATAAAGACAGTTTCTTTTAAAGGTTATAAATTAAGAATGTTTCCTTCTGAATGAATTACAATGATCACTTTCTTTTTAAAAGTGGCTGAACATGTATCTTGTGCCTATCTCCTATTTAAAGGATAAGTCCTTAACCTTAACATTTTCCTGTAACTTTCTCTAGGGTCCCTGGATTTCAGGCACAATGCTACCATAAAAATGAGAAAGAAATACACCTCAGCTATTACAATCAGTACTTACTATGTTCACTACCAAGCTGCTTTACACATTCTTTGATTCAGTAGGCACATTTATAAGTATTCAGAGCACTCCCCCCAACCCATTCTTATTATTTCAAGAAAATCCAGATAGGAATTGCCTAGGACGTAAATATTCCTTGGACACCCACCATGAAGGCATCCTTCTTCCTCCAAATCAGGAGATGAGAGGAGAAAAATGTTCAAAGTATTTGAAGGTACATTTTCATTAAGAGACGTGGGGATTTGAGAACATAACTCACCCCTCCAGGATAGGGAGTGTGTTGGGGGGAAAGGGACCCCACAGGCTTGCAAGGGGCTCTGTCACTTAGCTGGCAGGTGATGGAATGAGTTTTGCTACATCCAGCTGTCAGATGTGCAATAACATTTATTCTTTGCAAATTACTTTAAATTCCCAAGATCATCAGTCTGTAGTTGGTTGGTGTATCTTTCTTCCCCTGACACTTAGCTTTGGTACCTACTGGTCTCCTGACTTGAGTTATTGCTGAGTTTATCTAAAACTCATCAGCTTTTGATTCCTCACCTCCTGGCCAGGGTGTGACTCACCACTTCAGCCACTTCTCCTTAGCTTTAATAATATTGGCTTATTTTTATCCTTATGATGCTGCTATAATTATCCTTATTTTATAGATGAGAAAACTGAGGCAGTCAGAATAAGTAATTTCACCAAGTCACACTGTAGGTATGTAGAAGAACAGGGCTTTGAACTCAAGTAAATGCTCCAAGCTGCCTGCTAAGAAAAGTTGCCAGGCTTTTCATAAATACTGTCAATTTTTATAAAGATCATACACTATGCAACTACATATGAGCATACATACCTCACCTTGCAATACTTTACCTTCACCAATACTGAATATACTGCTATTAATGTCAACTCCAAAATTTTATATTTTAAATTTGCATTTATTTAATTCAATCTATTTTTTTATGAATTACATAGATATTTTTGCTCTTTGAGAAAGTAGTACTTTGGACATAGTTGGAGTTCAACCAATATTTGTTAGTTGATCGATTAATTAGTGAATTGAGAAAAGACAATTAATTCAAGCAGATCAATAATACTGTTTCAGACTACTTGAATATAGGATAGCAGGCTTGAAAGAACAGAATGGCCACCTGATCTGTTAAAGACAAGGCAAATATCTGATAGTGTATACAGAAAAACTCACAGCATCCATGCTTCCATTCAGTGGGGTTCATTTCTTAACTCAGACACAAGCTGACAGATGCTCCTTCAAGAAGCTTATCATTCCTGAAGGTTCAGACAGAAAGCAGTTGAGAAATAATACAAGACGGTACCCAGTTATGAACTAAATGAAATCAAATGTTATAGTAGATCTGAGAAGGGAGAAAACTTGCAAAGGCTAGATCCTAAGCTGAACCCTGGAAAATGCTTGAGATTTGTCTTATGTGATGATACTGAATTGGTTGAGCAATAATAAGCCCACTCTTTTGGATGGAACCTAATTCAGAAGGATTAAAAATGTTTGCAAATGGCAATATTTTTTATATTTTTATTCATTGCAGAGAGGAAGGGAGAGGGAGAGAGAGTTAGAAACATCTATGATGAGAGAATCATTGATCAGCCGCCTCCTGCATGCCTCCCACTGGGGATCGAGCCCACAACCAGCAATGTGCTTTTGACCAGAATCGAACTTGGGACCCTCAGTCCACAGGCTGATGCTCAACCACTGAGCCATGCCAGCTGGGTGCAATATTTTTTTTTATTCTAAGTGAAATAAGTCAGACAGAGTAAGGCAAATACCATATGAATTCACTCACATGTGGCAGCTGAAAAAAAATAAATGAACAAATAAAACAGAAACAAACTCATAGATACAGGCAACAAATTGATGGTCGCCAGATGGAAGTAAGGTTGGGAAGATGGGTGAAAAAGTTGAAGGGATTAAGAAGTGCAAATTGCCAATTATAAAAATAGTCATAGGGATGTGAAATACCGCATAGGAAATATAGTCAATGATATTGTGATAACTATGTATGGTGCCAGGTGGGTGTTAGATTTATTAGGGTGATCACTTCATAAGGTATATAAATGTCTAACCACTATGGCAGACACCTGAAACTAAAATAATATTGTATGTGAACTATAACTGGGGAAAAAAGCAAATGGCAATATTTTAATTGCCTTTTATTTTCAAGCAGGAAACAGGGTATCTACAACTATACATAAATGTTTTCTAAATTCACTATCATGAAAGTCGTTCATTTGGGTTTAATTCATTTTATTTCAAAAGTATAGGAACTATATAAATAGGCTGATAGTATGCTGTACTTCTGAACACATATTGAGTTTGATTAAGATATAGTGATGCTCATGTAAGCCAGCCAATCATGAAATGTGGCTTGTTCTAGTTGCATTTTTTAAAAATGTGTTCTCTAGCCCTGGCCAGTGTGCCTCATTTGGTTGAGTGTCACCCCATGCACCAAAAGGTCACCAGTTCTCAGGTTGTGGGTTCAGTCCCTGGTCAGAGGCAACCAATCAATGTCTCTCTCTCTCTCTCTCTCTCTCTCTCTCTCTCTCTCTCTCTCTCTCTCTCATTAATAAAAACATATTTTAAAAATAAATAAAATAAAAAAGTGATCTTTAAAAGGAGATTATTTTTTTGTTGCAGAGGTTACTAACAGTAGATTTTAAAATATAGGACTCTATGTTTGTGGAAACACGGGCTAATTTCTAGATGCTTCTTGAGAACAAATATTTCAGCAGCTTAATGCTATACTACGTGTTAATTATGTTTTATAGTTGTTAAGAAAAATGCAATTATAGAAAGGTTAAATTTTTTAAAAAGATTCAGATACAAACATCTATTTCTTCTACTAGGCACCAAATGCACGATACCTTAGGTCTATAAAAATTTCAAAACCCACAAAAAAGAAAACAAAAATATATTGACTCTAAAATTAGAAAAGAATATTGTAAAATAAGAATTAAGAAATGCTATTAAACCTACCGAATGCATCCTTTTGTTAACTATTCAATGATAGTGAAATCTTAAGATGGTTATATGTAGGCATAAATGTACCACTTCCCTTATTAATATATATTTTATCTGACATTATAAATTATATATATATATGATTTATATGTGGTATATATAAATTATATATTATGTAGGCTTCCAAAACCAAGAAAGGCTAAAAAATGAAAAGATCTTAAACTGGCTCTAAGTTTAAGGTACTTCTGTCTGATCAAGCTGTTTTCAAGCACTGTTCATTAAACATGGTTTTAATTTCTCCATTAAGTAATATATATTATACCTGGTATAGCATACCTAAGGTTCACTTAAAATATCACATTTCTACATTAATTAATAAAGGTCAGTTGCTTGAAGCATTTGCTTGTGGGAACTATATTATTTGAAATGTTTGCAATATTCTTTCCTCTAATTTAGTCACTGTTTCTTCTTTTTTAAAAAATATGTTTTTATTGATTTCAGGGAGTAAGGGAAAGGGAGAAAGAGATAGAAACATCATTGTTGAGAATCACTGATCAGCTGCCTCCTGCACACCCCCTACTGGGGATTGAGCCCGCAACCCAGATATGTGCCCTGACCAGGAATTGAACCGTGACCTCCTGGTTCATAGGTTGATGCTCAACCACTGAGCTATACCAGCTGGGCAATTCTTTATTGAATATACTAGGGATCCAGTACACGAATTCATGCACCTTAAAAGGAACTATGGGCTGTGAGGCTGTGATGGGCACAGGGGCGGGTCTCAGCCCATCCTCCATGCCCCCATCCAGCCCCTCCCACTGTGGCCCTTAGTTCCATCTGCCAGCAGCCCTGCTCCAGCCACTGCTGCTCCCATGCACTGACAGTGCCGGCCCTGCTCGCACCCAATTACGGCACGGAGCAATTGGGGCTGGTGCCAGCAGCGAGTGCAAGCGGGACTGGGGCCATCAGCGGGTGCGAGTGCTGGCTGCTGCCCCAATTGCCCCTCAGGAGCAGGGGGAGGTGGAGAAGCCCTGAGGGGTGATCAGGGCCAGCAGCTGCCAATCACACCCGCTGACACCGAGCAATCAGGGCCGGTGCCAAGCACCAGCAGTGGGTGAGAGCTGCAGCTCTGGCGCTGGCAGCAGGTGCGAGCACAGGGTGGGATCGCAGCATGTGGGAGCAAAGAATTTTCAGTAACCATCAGAGGCTCGCCTCAATGACAGTGACCGGTGCCCCGCCTTGGTCTGGCACCCCCTCTCACCTGCTCCACCATCACACCCCGGCCGACGCCTGCCATGTTCCATGCTCTGCCACCTGCTGCCAACACCCGCCATGTTCCACATGCACCTCTTGGTGGTCAGCGCACCTCATAGCAACTGGTTGTTTTTGTTGTTCCACTATTTGGTCTATTTGCATATTAGGGTTTTATATGTATAGATAGTATCAACATTCTTTTTGTTCAAATCCTGGAACAAACTACTCATTGCTCCTCCCCAGTGGGCACCAAGTTTTTGGTACTTTGTTACAACAGCCTTAGCAAACTATATTTTGTCTCTAGTTTGAAATGGCAAATTCCAGCAAGAAGAAAACTAGTCCATCTTAGGTCAGGTGTCCTTGTCTGTTTTAATCAACTGTGATCATGGAGGCAGGATTATAACTTCTGCAGACCAAGTGTGCATGTAAGACAAGGAGGGGGTCTTAGCCTGTTCCCCATGGCTATAGCTTTGTTTTTGTTCTTGCCTTTCATTTGTATTAACAATTTCCACGGAATATCAGGTTTGGAAGGTGTCTAGTTTTGGGTTTACTGACAGATAGAAGAGTTTCTATCGTGATTTTTTTATTTTAATGTACATTACACAAAATAACCAAAACATCAAATGTGCAACATATAGTATCTAAATAAGTATATATAAAAAAAATGAGTGACTCATGTAAAGAAAATTATTAAATAATTAATAACACAGAGAGCACTAGAGCAAAAAAAAATGTGGAGGTGGTTCACAAAAGGAATTCACTCATAAAACCAATCTTGAATTACTTGTACAATGAGCAAGATGCGGTTCAGCTTGATCTTGAACACCTCCAATAAACAGTTTCTCCTGCTACCCCTTTCCCATGCCTTAGACGGGTCTTATTCCTCTGTCCTCCACGCCCTCCACCCTATTTGTCCTGACTATTTTGCAGGACAAAAGTCATACAAAAGTGTTCTATAGTTTCTTCTTCATGGCTGTCCTTTAAATACTTAAAGTCAATAATCAAAGCCTTCTTTTACGGTATTCAGGGCTAACTATTCTTATGGCCCTTCCTCATTGAAAAACTTTATATTCTCTTCTCTGTCATTTTATGAACAAAGAGAGAGAATGCCCACATCTCAGGAGCATGTATTTTTAACACAATCTACTTGTGAAGACTTCCAGGAGAATAATAAGCCTCGGCATTTCTACGTGGCCACAAATTTTTTAAATTCTTACATAAGAATATCTCACTCGATCCCCTCTGTAACTTTGCAATGTAGATAGGTAATATTTATATAGCCTCATTTATTGGAGTAGAAAACTGGGGAACAATAGCATTGAGTGATTTTCTTTCATTAGAGGACAAATAATAAAATTTCTGAGCATCAAAACAGAGCCTCCATACACTAAGCCTGCTATTTATATAGTCTCTGGCCTCATGAAGTTCACACCCAGCATGTAATCTAAGGCCCACAGATAAGACAGAGGGAGGACTGAACCTGCATCCCTGGAAAACAGAACCACAGAAAATGGAGAACAAGAAGGAAAAAAGTAAGCTAGGAAATTAAAAGAAAACATATGGGATCTGGAAAAAGGCAGATGTGCAAACCAGAGGAAAATGATGGGTATAAAAGAGGTATGCTATTATATTTCAATATCTTAGAGTGGATTGTCTTTCTTCATATTGGCTCCCGAACCTGAGCTCCCTAAGGCCATAGCCTGCTGCTTTTGTGGTGATAGGGATGCCACTAAGAAAAGAAAAGAAAACAAATATATTTCCCCTAAGAAATAGAAAACGTCTCAAGACCAGGCCCAGGTTTGATGATTTGCTAGGAGGAATGACATAACTCGGGATATAGTTTTACTCGTGGCTTAGATTTATTACAGTGAACGAATATAAAGCAAAACCAACAAAGGGAAAGGCTCATAGGACAAAATCCAAAGGAAACCAAGTGCAAGCTTCCAAGACACCTGTCCTAGTGGAGTCACACAGGACGTGCTTAATTCCTGCAGCAACAGGTTATACCACACGTGTGAAATACTGTCTGCCACGGAGGCTCACTGGAGACTCCACAACCAATGTTTTTATTGGAAGCTGGGCACCTGGGCACCATTGCCTGGCATGTAGCAAAATCCCAGAATCCAAGTTGAAAAGCAGGTGTTCAGCAGGAATTATATAATTTATACAGACAGTTTAGGCACAATAAGCCAATCTTATCATTTGGAGGCAATTTTATATCAGTACAGGGAACTATTCACCATTCAAGTTCCTAGATGCCAGCCAAGGCAGTCTCGGGTCTGCTATATTAACTTCTTGTTGTTGTTGTTAATCCTCCCCTGAGGATACTTTTACATTGGATTTGAGAAAGAATGGAATGGAGAGGGAGAGACACACAGAGAGAAACATCTATGTGAGAGAGACATGTTGACTGGTTGCCTCCCGCTCATGCCCCAACCAGATCTGAGGCATGTGCCCTTGACCAGAATCGAACCCAGGCCCCTTCAGTCCTCGGGCCAACGCTCTATCCACTGAGCTAAACCAGCTAAAACTACTATGTTAACTTTTCTTCACACCCTGTATATTCCATCAAGCCAAAAATTTTATTACAGTCACTAGATGATTAGGCTCTATAACAGAATTTATTTTTTCCTCTTAGGAAAACAAAGCCCAGGGAGTTCCTATATATGAATACCAGTCATCAGAAATATACTGGGTTAGTAAATTCAGGAGAAAGAGTCAGACCATGTAGCAAAGAACTAAATCCATTGATGGATACACAACTCTATGGTTTCATTGATGACCACTAAAGAACATTATTTCTCAGTCACTTGAGCGTTAGTACCAGCAACTGAGATATTTCTGCCCCTTCAATCTAACCTAAATCTTTCCTTCTTGTTGAACAGGGTCATCCTACTGGGCTTAAGAAAGCCTTCTCTATTCCCTGTGGAAGCTGAGTTGGTGGCAGCAACACAGATCACGGGGCCATGGTGATGTCTGTGTTGAGGCATTTCAGGAAGAAGAAAGCATCTTGATCCTCATGTCAAAGGAGCAGGGTTTAGACGCATATACATTTAAAGGAAAGTAGTGGATTCCGATTACTTGATAAAAGTGCATCAGGAGATCTGACTGCCTTCAGAGAAAACTTAGTCACTCATTAGCTGTGTCTCTTTGGGAAATTAAATGTCCAAAGCTCCGTTGTTTGTTTTCATCTGTAAAATGAGAGCTGCAAGTTACAAGGCCTGCAAAGTCCCTTCTGACTCTCAATCTCTGATTGTGTGGGTTACACAACACTGTCATACACAATACCATCGGCATCATTAAAAAGTCATAATGCTCTTGACTCAAATGCCTTTTACCCATTTAAGTTCAGGGGTAGAATGGGCAGCAGCCAAGGAGGTGAGGTTAGGGAGGAGTGACATCGAAAGAGAAAGTTGTGGGGGTTAAAGAGAATCTGAATATCAAAGAGGCTCTCCCAAATATTCTCCATGCGCAGAAACTTTTATTTGGATCATAGAGAACTATTTCTCTGTGCTCCAGCTGAAGTTCCCCTTCTTGGTTTTTAATAATAAAGAAACCAGCACATTAATTTTTAAAATAGGAAATGATAGGGCAAAGACTCCATAAACAGCTGAAATGTTAATCACACAAAGGCTCCCAAAGCAATTTCACTGTGGACTCTTCATGGTTATGCATTACAATAAGAATTTTCATCAGAGCACTCGCTCTAGGACAGGCTGCTGGGCAAACGACACCTGTGGCTGCCTGAGTCCCTGAGCTGGCTCTTGCAGGGGCAACCAGGGCAGAATGTGCCAGAAAAGCCATAGGCACAGATGGTAGCGCTGGTGGGGCTGAGGCAATAGAGGGGGTCATTACTCCATGTTGAGAGACTATGAGGTACCCTGCATTTATTATCTCAAGTGATTTCAACACCAACTCATGAGTGGATATGATTATCAGGTTCACTTTACAGGTGATGAAAACGAGGTTCAGAAAAGGTAGGTAACTTTCCTAAAGTAACACAAGTGCATGGTGTATTAGTTTTCCATTGCTATGTTCTTGCTGCAGAATAAATTACCATACCCTCAGAATCTTAAAGCAACACAATTGTATTATCTCATAGCCTCTGTAGATCAGGAGGGCAATTATGAGTTAGCAGGGTCCTTTACTCACATCTACAGGGCTGACATCAAGGTGTTAGCCTGGGGTTTTAATTCTTGTCTGAGGTTTGTGGTCCTCATCCAAGCTCACTGGTTATTGGCAGGATTCCTTTCAGCTAGTAGAGGTCACACACTTCCTTGCCACATGACTCTAGTAGGCAGTTCACAACTTGGTTATTTCCTCCCCAGGCCAATCTGGCCCATGCAGGATTATCTCACTTTTGGTTAATTAGAAGGCTAGTCACCTAATCACAGGAATGCTAACCAATTGTATTCACCGGTTCCACCCACACTCAGGTAGAGGGCAGGGAGATTATGCAGGATGTGGGGCACTGAAGGTCATCTCAGAATTCTGCCCACCGTACATAGCCAGCAAATGGCAGAGCTAAGGCATGACTCCAGGTCTGTTCACCTCCAAAGCATGATCTTGTCTACACACCTGAGCCAGCTAGGGTTGAGGTGAGAGTCTAGACAGATATTCCCAACAGTGGCAGCTGTTCAGAGAATTAAAAGACAAGGGTAAAGTCCCAGTTGGCTGGAGATTACTCAGAGGAAGGGGTGGTGGCAAATTCTAGTTCTTAAATTTCCCTGCCAAGTGTCACCTCTGAATGGAATCATTCTGCGATTCCTCAAGAACAAATGTTCCCAGTTGTAAAGGCCCCAGACCATCAAGTGGAATCTGGTTGCCCTGCATCCTGTGGCTAAATTTCCTTACCTGTTGGATGTCCCCAAGGCTCCTTTCCTTCTGCTCATCATCACTGTCATTTTTATAAAGTGTCTGCTATGAGCAAGAACGCTGAGAGTCACCCAGGAAGCACAGATGAAGAGACAAGGCCCTGCCCTTATGATTTTTAGGTCTTAAATATTGGGAAAGGGATGAAAGTGCAAAAGTATAAAATAAATGTGTTCAGGCAGATATACCTAGATCTATATCTCTATAGCTATCTATCTACTACCTACCTAAAATTAGAGAAGGAGATATACGCCTGGAAAGGTTCCATAGAGTTGATTCTTAAAGAGGAACAGGTTGCTGAGTAGATTAGGTGGGGAGTATAGGGGTTGGGTGGGGAGGGCATTCAAGGCACAGGAAACATCTTCCTTAAAACACTTCAGTGATTCCCCATTGATTCTTAAGATAAAATCCAATGCCCCAAAATGATGTAGAAGATCCTACATAATCTGGCTTCTCTTTCCTTTCCAAACAATGCCCCATTTAATACCTGCTGTTTAGACTCACCACTAATCTCTCACGTGTGGTTTCCTGAAACATTCTTTACCAGTGTACTGCAACCACACTTAATTCCCTAGCCTAGCTATACACACACACAGCATTCTCCTGTTAATTAGCATTTGTTCTTCAGGTCTTGGATTAGACATCACTTCCTCTGGAAAGCCGTCCTCAATGCCAAAGCTCTGATTTACAGTGCTCACTGTAAGTGCTCCCATAACATTGCATGCATTCCCTAGTACAGCATTTATCAGGGTCTTGTACCTGTCTCCTTGAGGCTAGTGGAAGATACAACACAACCAAGTTAAGGGACCAGGCCTGTCTTTTCACTCTTCTATCTCTAGTGCTTACCAGTTACTTAAGTGCTCAAAACATTTGTTGGATAAATAGTTTAAAGGCATAGAGGCAACACTTGTCCATGGAAGAAATTTAAAGGTATAAGAAACTAAATAAAAACTAAATTGTTCACATCTTCCAGAGCCTAGTGCCTGCACTGGGGTACCTGATATGGGCATTGATAAAGAATTTAGATAGATAGATTATAGATATAGATATAGATATAGATATATAGATATAGATATAGATATAGATATAGATATAGATATAGATGGATAAGATGGATATAGATATATAGATATGTAGATATATAGATATAGCTATGCTTCAGTGAAGATCAGAGGGAAAAAAAGACTTCTTAAAATAAAAGTTTGGAGTTCTGATTTTCTGTTGGAATCATCATTAAGAAATCAGAACTGCTTTTCATAGTTGGCCAGTCCTAGAATACAGGTATGTCAGTCAGGAGAAGTGAGGTTTTGCTGTGGTATCAAATGGTCCCCAAAATTGCAGTGGCAAAAAAAAAACAAAGGGTTATTATGTCTTGTTCCCAATACACAGTCATTAACTATTCCAAATGTAGGTTACTCCAGTCTCAGGCTAACAGAACCTCTTCTATCTCTGATATATCTATGGCCAACAGAGAGAAAAAACATGATAAGTAAAAAGTGTTCATCTTGATCCTGGCTGGTTTTCTCAGTGGTTAGAACATCGGCCTACACAGCAAAGGGTCATGGATTTGATTCCCAGTCAAGGGCATGCATCTTAGTTGAAGTCTCAATCCCAAGCCATGTAGGGCTGTGGCGGGGAGGCAATCAATCATCAATGTGTCTCTCTCACACCGATGTTTCTCTCTCTCCCCTACCTCCCTTCCACTCTATCTAAAAGCAATGGAAAAATATCCTTAGGTGAGGATTTTAAAAAATGTTACTGTTGGAAGTGAGACACTGAGTATTCCATTGAGTAAAGCAAGTTCACATGGCCAGTCCTGAGTTCAACAGGGCAGACATATAAACCTCCCACAAGAAGGGGTCCTTCAAGGAGGGAGTGTAAAATATGACAAACAGTCATATATAGTCTATTCCAGAGACCAGCAGATGGACATTTGGATTGGCTTTTCATTTGTCAGCAATTAAACATTACAATACTTCCCTGCAGTTGGAGTAAAGAACACAACCTGAGATTCTAGAGGAAGAAGAAAGAAAGGATCTGAATGCTCAAACTGGAAAGATCCCTATGGCATACATAGTCACAGCACCATATTTTATGAATGAGAAATCCAGCTCACAGAAGCTGATGGCCTTCCCCAAGGCAACCCTGCATCATGTGAGAGCTAAGACCAAATCCCAAGCCTCTGGTCTCAGGACTTAGAATCACACATCATTGCCTACATGAGATAACGCAACTCTCTATTGAATGTCTACAAGTCAGACCAAAGCCTTTGCATGGCATGGATCTGCTTCCTGCCCTTGAACATGATTTATGGTGCTGCTGCGAGAACCCCCCTAGTGCAATGAGTTACAATGGAGATTTTCTCAAACCAATTCTCCTTGCTCTGTTGAGAGAGGCTGTAATTATGCACAGCTCTTTGCTTGTTTTATAGCTTAGTACTGACATAGTGAGAACATCTACAATAAAAACGTCTATGGGGCTTTGTTTCCTTTTGTATAAATTCATTGTCTAAAATCTAGTAAGCCCATGACTTGGTGATTTATCAGAATTAGTCCATTTAGGAAGGAGTGTTTTGCTCAATTGAAATCTGTTCTTTTTGTTTTATCCACACACTGGTATTGTCATGTAGCTTAACCTAAGCTCCTGTATCTATTTTAAAGTAAAAACACACGCACCAAAAAAAGCCCTCTCTGGCCCTCACTCAGTTGTTCTCCTAAAGCCTCTCTATGCCGATCTTCATGCTTCTTGATTGTACAATGAACCCTATTTCTTCATTGTCTTCTTTCCTACTGACATTCCATGTAATTTGACAACATGATCTGATTGGCTACCTTCACTTATGAATTTGTCAAATCTTAGAAATGGCAGAAAATGTAATGAAACAGAGAGCCATTTTAAAAGAACAAACTGAGTTTTATTTAGACTTTTATCCTCAGTTTTTACTATAATGTTTTTAATATATCATGGATTTTATGACCTGCAAATTTTCTATGTAAAAACAAGGAGCACATACACCAATGTTCTCAAATCCTTAAGAAAAAGATACATGGATATTAATGCGTAATTTTAGCATTTTGTTCACTCTCTGAGTTTTAGTCCATTATTTTACAACCTCTTGTTTTAGATTTTTTCCATAAATTTATGGTTGCACTTTTTCTTCTAATATATTCATGGTATTGATGTACAAGGTTTAGTGCTAAGAACTGAGCAAACAGTATAAATGTAAAGAAGTTTAAGGATAGAGAGATTGGGCTATTATAAGAAATGGAATAAATGTTTACTGCCTGCAGAGATGTTTAAATCTAGATTTTAAAAAATGGCTCCTGACACTTTCAGAATTTGGAGGTGAAAAGGTTGTTTTGGGGTTCTCCATTCCCCGATTGGATTTTGACTGGCATCTCCTTATTTGCTGACTCCAGCAAAGGGTGCATATGAAGAGTTTATGTGGTTTACCTTTAAACAGCTCCACGGATTGGGAATTTGATAAGTGAATTCTCCTTCTAAAGATTTGTTGTTCTGCAGTTTATATCCACACACACAAACATATATAACACAGGTGTAGTAGCCCCCTGAGGGTTTTCCAACATCAATAAACTAAATGATGTAATGTCTGGCAAGAGACATTCTTCATAGAAAGCCAATGTGGCATACAGAATCCGGACATGGGAGCACATATAACCAAACTGGCAGACCGTGTGCTAAAATGCTGCTTCTCTGCGCCAGGGTTTGGAAAAGCTGAGAAGTTGGGCTATTGGGTAGGACTATTCCTAGAAGACGTCATCAATTAGTGGACAGGTGACTGGGCTAGGATGAGGAAGGTATAATTATACACTAGAGGTCATGGAACTTAATCTGCTCAGTCACTTAATTTCCACAGCTCAGCCTCGTGTGATTTCTGTCATGTTCATGAGAACACACTGTGACTCTTTCTCTCTTTGACTAAAGCAGTGGTTCTCAACCTTCCTAATGCCGCGACCCTTTAATACAGTTCCTCATGTTGTGGTGACCCCAACCATAAAATTATTTTCGTTGCTACTTCATAACTGTAATGTTGCTACTGTTATGAATCCTAATGTAAATATCTGATATGCAGGATGTATTTTCATTGTTACAAATTGAACATAATTAAAGCATAGTGATTAATCACAAAAACAATATGTAATTATATATGTGTTTTCCGATGGTCTTAGGCGACCCCTGTGAAAGGATCGTTCGACCCCCAAAGGGGTTGCGACCCACAAGTTGAGAACCGCTGGACTAAAGTGATATTAAATCTACTGTTAAACATGACAATGCTAATCCACAATATCTTTTATATTTTATTTATTTACCTGCATATGAAAGTATCACATGTTCACTGCAGAAATATTGGAAAATGAGAAAAGTATAAAGAAGAAAAATTGCATGTAATCCTATTGCTCTGACATAAAACTTCTAACATAGTTGTGTATTTCCTTCCAGCCTTTTTTTCTAGGATGTCTCCATCTGTATTCCCATATCTACACATCCATACCCACACACAGAACCCCACCTCCAACACACACACACACACACACACACACACACACAGGCATCCTCCATCACTTATTGGAAAATTACTTCACTTGTCACTCCTTAGTTTTCTCTTATCTGTAAAATGCAGATAAAAATAATGCCTACTTCATGGAAGTCGTGTAAGGATTAAGTGAGTTAGTTTATATAATATCCTTACAGCCTTGTCTGGCACATAACAGATACTTAATACATGCTGGCCACTATTATCTTAACGTATATATACAGTTTTATTTCCTTTTTTAGCTTTATAAAACATACTCAAATTCTGTCTCCCCACCTTTATAACTCTAGCCTAAGCCAGCATCATCTCTCAATTGAATGATTGCAATGATCATCTACTTAATGTCCCCTCTAGTCTCCATGTACCAGATATGATCATCTGTTACAAATATAAATCTGACATATAGCTCTCCTGCTTAAAACCCTCTGACGATTTCCAATTACACAGAACAAAATGTAAATGTCTTCCTAGATTTATTACTTAGGGGTTGGGCTCCAATTCATGTCATGGAACCCCCGGTGAGAGTGGTCAGACCACGGTATTCCAGAATGAGTGTAACAGCCACATGATGCCCTCAAGATTCCAGGCACTTTTATCTTCCTGCCCCCAAGCCCTTCGCCTAAAGCTCTCACTCCCCTGGTTGCAAGGCATTCCTCCATCCCAGCATCTATCCAGGTTTCAGAGAGAAAAAGAAGAGACATGCTAAGGGACAAAAGTCCAGGAAGATGAGCTGCAGAATCTGTTTCCTTTGCAAGAGCCTTCCTAGAAGCCTCCCTCCACACACTGATATCATCATACAACTTTATTGGCGTGGACAGTGTCACAATGCCCTTAACCCTGACTCAAGCTGTGAGAGACACCAGGAAAACTGGTATCTTAACGATGCACACTAAACTGGTTGCCTCTGTAAGAAAGAAGGCAGATGGGACATTAGGGGGAAACAACTAGCAGTGTTTGCCACCCGCTGGCTGCAACATTCTTCCTAGTGCCTACCTGCCCTCTTTCCCTCCTTGCTCACTATGCCCAGCCACACTGGCCTGAGACTTTAGACACCCCAGTCTTCTGCCTGCCTCAAGAAGGGTGATGGCCTGCCCAGCCAGCGTGGCTCAGTGGTTGAGCGTTGACCTGTGGACCAGGAGGTCCTGGTTCGATTCCCGGTCAGGGCACGTGCCTGGGTTGCAGGCTCGGTCCCCAGTGTAGGGCATGCAGGATGCAGCTGATTGGTGATTCTCTCTCATCATTGATGAAAATATATATTCTTTAAAAAAAGAAGGATGATGGCCCTTGCTTACCTTCTGCCTGGAAGGTTCGGCCTTCTGGTCTGCAGGTTGCAGCCTTCTCTTCATGGGGCCTTAGTGGAAATGCAACCACTCCAGAAAACCTTTCTTGATTTCCTGTGCTCCCCCCATTTGCTTCATGCCATTTAATCGCTAGCTGAAATTACTATTTATTAATTCATTCACTTGTTCACTCTCTCCTTCACTAGCACATAAGATGCTATGGAGCTTGGCCCTGGACGATCTCCCCAGTTCTCTGAACAAGACCTGGAACATTTGAAGTGTTAGATCTGCTGAACAAATGCTGAATGAATTATAATTTTTTGTGTTCAGTAAATGTTATTCAAGAGATTCAATGCTGCGTAGCATTGTGTTGCATAAATATAACACAACCACTTCCTCTGTTTTGACATTGTAGTAAACTGAATAATGGTCCTCCGCATCTTAATCCCTGTGACTGTGACCTTAGATGGCAAAAGGGGCTTTGCAGATTGATTAAGTTAAGGGTCTTTTTACTTTATTTTTCAATTACATTTACATTCAGTATTATTTTGTATTAGTTAAGGATCTTAATTTTATGAGATTGGGATTAAAACATGAGGCTATTTACCTTGGATTGTCTACATGGACCTGATGTAATCACAACAGTCCTTTAAAAGGGGCACAGAAGAAGACAATGTGAGCACAGGAGAGGCTGAAGTGACACCCTTTGGTGATAGAGGAAGGGACCCCGATGAGCTGAAAAGGCAAAGGAGCAATTATTCCATCAAAGATCCCAGACGAACCAGCCCTGGCCCCTTGACATTAGCCCAGCAAAACTGATGTCAGACTTCTGACCTCCGAACTATAAGAGACTACATCTGTGTTATTTAAAGTTATTTAAGCCTGGCGGGTATGAACATGGACCTATGAACCAGGCAGTCATGGTTCAATTCCAACCAGGGCATATGCCTGGGTTGTGGGCTCGATCCCCGGGGGGTGGGGGAAGGCCAAGGGGATAGCCGATCAATGATTCTCCCTCATCATTGATGTTTCTATCTCTCTCTCCCTTTCCCTTCCTCTCTGAAATCAATAAAAATATATTTTGAAAAAGGTTATTTAAATCTGAATTTGTGACAGCAGCAACAGAAACTAACATAGATATTCAGGACTTTTTCTCATGATGCTGTGAACTTCCTTTTACACGTGGTCTGTCTGCCTTTCCAGTGATTTCACCATGGATCCTAGAAGCAGAGTTCCTGGAAGCTTGCACCACCTTACATCTCCACAGGTGGCTGGGCTAACCCATGAGCAGCCTGGCTGTTTAGACGAGTCTGCTCCTTGGAACCACAGCCGCAGGGCTTACGTACAATGAACCCACTTTGTGCAACAATCACACAAACACACAGAGATTGCTTTCCATGGGAAACCAGGCATATAGGAAATAAGGAAAACACAAGGGTGCTTCCCCCACCCCCACTCTCTCTTTATTAGCACTGTAACTAGAAGGGTAAGCAGGAAGGGGTTAACCTGTAAGACCAGAAAAAGCTGCAGTTCCACTGCAAAGATCTATACCAGTGGTTCTCAACCTTCCTAATGCTGCGACCCTTTAATACAGTTCCTCATGTTGGGGTGACCCCCAATTTCATTGTTACAAATTGAACATAATTAAAGCATAGTGATTAATCACAAAAACAATATGTAATTATATATGTGTTTTTCCATGATCCTGGGCGACCCCTGTGAAAGGGTCGTTCGACTCCCTAAGGCAGGGGTCCTCAAACTTTTTAAATAGGGGGCCAGTTCACTGTCCCTCAGACCGTTGGAGGGCCGGACTATAGTTTAAAAAAAAACTATGAACAAATTCCTATGCACACTGCACATATCTTATTTTGAAGTAAAAAAACAAAACGGGAACAAATACAATATTTGTATTTGCATGAGGACCCCTGCCCTAAGGGGTCACGACCCACAGGTTGAGAACCGCTAGACACACCTTTGAAACCTGCCAGAGGGGCCTCTAAAGTGCTGACTAGGACCAGATCCCTAAGGGAAGGCTGACACAAGCCCCAACCTGTGAATTAATCAGAGAAGCTGATGTGACATTCTCTTTCCTTAAATCATTTCCTTTAAAAATTTTAATATGAAAACTTCAAATATACACAAAGGATTAAAAGGGAAAGAATAATGAGCTTTCATTATCCATCATCCAGCCCCAAGAATTATCAACATATTGCCAAACTTGTTTCATCTATACCTCCCACTCTTCATTCTGTGTTGGTTATTTTTACTTAATAGCTGTATTGAGGTATAAAATTCATAGAATTCACCCATTGTAAGATAATTCACCCATTGATCTTTTTGGTATATTTAATAGATGTGCAAATATCACCACAATACACATTTTTATCACCCAAGTCCCCCCAGCCTATCTCTCCACCCCCGACTCCCCTGCCTGTTTATAGTCGATTCCCACTCCCAGTCCTGGCCCTGGCAAGCATCAATCTGTTTTATGTCTCTATAGATTTGCCTCTTCTGGACATTTCATATATAGTTACCCAATATTTAATCTTTGTTTCTGAATATCTTCATTTAGCATAATGTTCTTGAGGTTCATCCCATGTTGTAGTGTATATAAGATGTTCAATTCTTTTTATTACTGACAAATATTCCAATATATGGATATACCACATTTTGTTTAAGCATTCACAAGTTGATGGGCATTTGGATCTAGTTTGGGGGTTTTGTGTTATAATAATAATACTATGACATTCATTGAAAAGTTCTTTTGTGTACACATTTTCATCTTTTTTGGGGGGACGGGGGTAGATACGTAGGTTGGAATTACTGGGTCACCTGGTAGCTTTTTAAGAAACTAGAAACCTGTTTTCCAAAGTGGTTGTACCATTTTCACCCCTCCCAGCAATGTGTAAGAGTTCCAGTTTCTCCACATTTTCCTCAACACCTGCTTTTGTCTCTTTTTTATTATAGCCATGCCAGCGCATAAACGGTGGTATGTATTTGTGGTTTTAATTCGCATATCCCTAATAACTAATGATGCTCAACATATTTGCATGTACTTGCCAGCCCTTCATATATCTTCTAAAGTGAAAAGTCTATTCAGGTATCGTGGCCATGATGCAAGAGTTTATAAGTCCTTTATAAGATAGATGATTTATAACATCTTCCTCAAGCCAGTCTGTGGCTTGTCTTTTCATTCGATTAATGCCATCTTTTCAGCCCCTCTGACCCTGAATGGTTATAATATCTGCTCACTCAGGATATACAAGGGCCTAATCTCATTATTTTATCTGTAACATATGACTGGGAAGCCAATTTCAACTGGAATTTTTCAACCTTTACAAATTACAAAGATGTGAATCTAGAAAACTAACTGTTGGCCCAGTTTCTAGCTAATGGGCCTCTCTTCTGAGAGCAGAACAGCAAGGATGCCTGCTAGGATTTTCATGGTGATTGAGCAGAATCACCATCTTCCAGTGTATAATGGGGATGTCTCTTCATTTACTCAGATCTTTCATTTTTGTCACCAATGTTTCAGAATTTTCAGTCTACAAGTCTTACACCTCTGTTAAATTTACTCCTAAATTATTTTATTCTATTTTTGTGCCATTGTGAAAGGAATCATTTTCTAAATTTCATTTCCAGATTGCTCAGTCAGTATATATAAAATTGCAATTGATTTTTATAAATTGATCTTGTATCCTGAGACCTGACTAATCTCATTTATTATTTCCAGCAGTTTTTCTTTTTTTCTGGTGGATTCCTTAGGATTTTCTATGTCACACACATGACATATTTTGCACTCATGTGTTTGTGGAATAAGATTCATAGCAACCTAATTATAAATTAAACAAGTTAGAAATGCACTCAAGATGATTGGTGTTATGGTGCTGTGTCTGTCTACAGAGTAGAATGGGGAGGTGTCCCTGTGCCATGCTGGGAACCCCATGTCACTACAGCCGGTCTTATCTCTGCTATAGCAATGGGGACAGCTTCTTAGTTCAGAGTTTTATCAAAACGTGCTTAAACCGATAGGAATGTGTCAGACAGGAAAATCCCTGAGAACTGCTGCATTTGAAGTGTGCGTGGCCTGAGACACGTCCTTGGAGAAGATTCTAGGGAAGCACAGAAGCAGCATGGCAGAAAACCAAGCGGACAGCAGTGCACTTTGATGCACCCATGTGAAAAGTTTAAGAAGAGGCCCCTTCCCTCCTTCACAGAAGGTAAACAATGGTGCCAGAGCAGCACTGTGAGTCCTGGACAGAGTTTACATTTCCAAGAATTAGATAAAGGCAGTGAAAAAAAGAAGAGGTGTGGTAATGGCTAAATTGTTGCTGTGAAAGTCACAAAGTCCTTACATTGTAATATAATTGAATCCCAACCTATGACTAAGTTAGTGTGCGCAATGAACTTAGTTTGCTTAATAGCAAGTGCTCAATAAATGGTAGCTGTTTATATTATTACTAGTACTTTTAAAACTGAAATTAGCAGCATTCTGTGACTCTCTCCAGCCAGTATTTATAATGCTAAGGCAGTTCCCTGCTCAATTTGATGGTCATTTCAGAGACAATATCAGGGGACTTTGGAAACATGGATGGGCCTGGAGGCATTAGGTTACGGGAAACACAAATATTGTATGTAGAATCTGAAAAAGCTGAACTTGTAACAACAGAGAACGAGTGGTGGTACTAAGGGCTGGGGGTTTCGAGAACTGGGGTACAAACTTCTAATTGTAGGACAAGTAAGTTCTGAGAATCCAATGTACAGCATGGAGACTGTCTATACTCTATACTAATAAAAGGGTAATATGCTAATTAGGGTGGATGTCTTCCAGACGACCTTCTGGATGTCCTTCCAGACAAAGCCACCAGTTGTGAAGGGCCCAGGCTCAGGCTGGCAGTGGCAGCAGCAGTGGGGTAATGGGGGCAGCACCTTCCCCTGATCCACCAGGTTGCCTTCTGCAGAGGGAGGCCAGACTATGGCTTAGGCCAGGGCCGAGGCAGAGGTGATTAAGGGTGATCAGGCAGGCAGGGGGGCAAGGTAGGGGTGATCAGGCTGGCAGGCAGAGGCAGTTAGCCCAAATTGGCAGGTGGACATCCCCCAAGGGGTCCCAGATTGGAGAGGGTGGAGGCCGGGTTAAGCCCCCTGCCCCCCCATGCACGAATTTCATGCACAGGGCCTCTAGTTGTTAATAATACTGTATTATATACTTGAAAGTTGCTAAAAGTAATTCTTAAAAGTTCTCACCATAAAACCATGGCAATTATGTGATATAATGGAGGTGTCAATTAACTCTATAGTGATCATCATTTTGCAAAATATGTCTATAAAACCAACACATTGTACACCTTATACTTACACAATGTTACCTGGCAATTATATCTCAGTAGAGCTGGGGGAGGGAGGGAGAATACAAAGAGCTAGTGAAGAGACTAGTGAATAAACCTGAAACGTGTACATTTGTACCTGTGGGTATTTATATTCAGAAAATCTATTTTGAACCCTAGCTGGTTTGGGTCAGTGGCTAGAGTGTTGGCCTGCCAACTGAAGGGTCCCGGGTTTGATTTCAGTCAAGGGTGTGTACCTCAGTTGCAGGTTCCCCGGCCCTGATTGGGGGTGTGCAGGAGGCAACGAATCCATGTGTCTCTCTCACATCAATGTTTCTCTCTCTCTCTCCCCCTCCCTTCCATTCTCTCTAAAAATCAATGGAAAAATATCCTCAGTTGAGGATTAACAACAAAAAAATCTATTTTGAGCTTATCTGTAATCTTAATTACATCTTTTATTGCCAGATTAAGAAACAGGCTCCCTTCTCACTGAATTTGAAAACCTGACACTGGAAGTGCCTGTCCAAAAGGAGGCCATGGAGAGGCCAGGGACCACATCCTGAAGGGGCAGTTTCAGAGGGAGCCTTCCTCTCTCCGCCCCACTCCTCCCCTCCCCTCTCTTCCAGTCCTCTCCCCTGCCCTAGTTAAGTGAAGTTACCTGACCCTAGAAATTATAGTATCACTGATTTGGGGAGAAGGGCTCTTTTATTTTCTTTTTCTCTGTCTCTTTCAAATCACTTAATTTTTAAATTATTTTTTAAATCTTTATTGTTGAAAGTATTACATAGGTCCTCCCTTTCCCCCCATTAACCTTTTCCAGCTCACTCCCATCCCCCTCCCCCCCAAGACCCTCACCACCCCATTGTCTGTGTCCACAGGTTATGCATATATGCATACAAGTTCATTGGTCGATCTCTTCCCACCCACCCTTCCCTACCTTCCCTCTGAGGTTCAACAGTCTGTTCATGCTTCTATGTCTCTGGGTCTATTTTTGTTCATCAGTTTATTTGGTTCATTAAATTCCACACATGAGTGAGATCATGTGATACTTACCTTTCTCTGACTGGCTTATTTCACTTTAACTACATTTAGTTCATTTGGCTGCAATGCGTCAGCCAGAAACCAAGCTCAGCCTGGTTGGAAGGTTTTTAGACACTACAGAGCACAGCTCCTGTGCTCCCAGGAAACCCAAGTCAAACTTGTCTGATAGGATGGCTCAGGGCAGGGCGCCCAGAAGAGTCCTGAATGTGGTCAGAGGGCAAGAATGCTCAGGCGGCCACTCCATCAGGAGAAACAGTGTCAGGGCTCCCTGGTAACAAGGAATTCCCTGCCCATCTGGGCTTCTCTGTTTCTAAGCAGACAGACAATCCTATCAGCAGCAGAGAGAAAGGCCCAGGTTGCTGAGGGAAGCAGGGAGTGGATCCATTAATTTCACCCCTGTGTGATCCCTGGCAAATGTGGCTGCAACCTCAGCTGCACTGAATACAACTAACATTCTAGACTCACTGTGCCACTTGGCAAGTCCTTTCATTTCTCCGAGCCTCTGTTTCCCTTTCTGGATAGCAGAAATGTAATAATTCCTACCTGCAGGGCTGCATCAAGGATAAAAAAGAACATGCTCTAGAATGTTCTGTGTGAGACCCAGAGTACCACACAGACAGGAATCAAAACATGACAAGCCACCTGTGTTGCTGTGCCTAAACTTGACCCACATATTAATATTTAATTGGCTAAACGCTGGGACAATTTTCTCACTGACAAGTCTTGTGACAAAGGTAATTTAAGAAGTAAGAATGTTATTTTCATAGAATTCCATAATATTTTCATTTGGAAGAAATGAGTATGATCATAAACGTGTTGCTGTTGTTTTCCTGACTGGGTCCTTTGTACAAAAAATCATTGTTTATCATGGCTCTAATTGGTTCCCTTGTTTCAGCCTGACACTCTCTTAAATCCATCCTTCACTCTCATGCCAGCCTGCTCCTGACTCCTCTTCTTCCCAAGACTCAAATCCAATCAGTCAAGTCTTATGGATTTGGCGTCCTTAATATCTCTCAAATCCACCCATTTCTCTCCATCCCACCTGACATGTCTCAATATTAAGTCACCATCGCTTCCCACTGGAAACTAACGATTGCTGATGGCTCAAAGTCATGTCCCTGGCTGGGCAGTGCCCTAGGCTACACAAAAAACCCTTCCTTGCTCCTGGTTAAAGTCCTTCTCAGAGACCCTGATCCACCAAATAACCATGGCACAAATGTGCAAAGGCCTGGCCTCCTTGCCTCTTTGAGATCTCTCTAAAGGGTTATCTCAGCTCCAGAGCCTTGAGTAGGACAGATTAGGCCAGAGTCACAACCACATTCAGTACCTGCTCTCTCCCCACCCATTGCTGCCATCCTCACTTTCTTTCAGGTGTATCTCCCAAGAGTGTTCTCCAATAAACCTCTGCACACGATGGATGATTCTCTGTCTTAGAGTCTATTTCTGGGGAGTCCAGTCTAAAGCACTCCCCACCACCCAATATAGTACCTGTCATATAATACCTGGCACATAGTAGGTGCTCAGAATGTACTTGATATATGAACAAATGAATGGACAAATGCCTTTTAAAGCCAACTCTCAAGAGCAGGAAAAACCTGTATTATGTGACCATTTCTAGTGTCCAGCACAGGACCTGACTACTTATTTGCTTAAATGGTTCTTCAAATGTTCTCCTGATAAGGGGGCAGTCTTCTGGAGGCAAAGGCCTCCTTTCTTTATCGACTAGACTCAAAGTGATACAAGCTAAAAACATGGAATATATGTAATATTACTCTGCATAATAATGAAATGTACTGCTTTCAAAGGAAGAAAATGCTATATTGCAAATTACAAAGCGTTAGAAAATACCTTGCTTTTCATTAAAATTTAGAGGGATTGTGTTCTCCCTGTGAATTAAAAGAACTCTAGGACAAGCTATGTGCTAATAGGACTTTTTAAAGTCAGAAAACCAGCAAAAAGATCTAACTTGGCAGGGTTGGGAGGCATGCCCACTGGAATGATGCTGTAAGATTTGGAGGACCAAGACCCTCTTTCTGCCTATACCAGTGGTCTGCAAACTGCGGCTTTCGAGCCACATGCGGCTCTTTGGCCCCTTGAGTGTGGCTCTTCCACAAAATACCATGTGCGGGCGCGCATGTACAGTGCGATTGAAACTTCATGGCCCATGCGCAGAAGTCGGAATTTTGTGGAAGAGCCACATTCAAGGGGCCAAAGAGCCGCATGTGACTCGTGAGCCGCAGTTTGCCAACCACTGGCCTATACCATTCTGCAGCTCTTTGGGTGATCAGAAGAAATCATCAACTGCCCAAATAAAAACCCCAGGATGCTATTTGGGACTCAGTGACTTGGACTTGGGGGAATGTCCTCAGGAGGGGGATTCAAATGGGCCCTGGAAGGAGCCAATAGGTAAGAACTGGGGTTTTCCAGAACAAGAATGGGAACTTCCGTGGGGAAGTCTAGAAGATAAGGCTCGCTGGGACAGAGGGCAAATCCAGGGGTAGGGAAGTCAGATTAAAACTAGATGCGCTCAACCCCCATCTAGTGAAGGGCTGACTTCTTAGCAACACAGACAGACACACACACACACAC
>NW_005871065.1:6847549-6890254 GCF_000147115.1 Myotis lucifugus | reverse complement strand
CAGAGCAGGGCTCAATCAGGGGGTTGGGGCGCCGCCACTGGCACACTCAGGGCAGGGCCGATGGGGAGGTTATGGCTCTACCCTGTCACACACAGAGCAGGGCCTGTGGGGAGCGGGGGGGGGTGGGGCACCGCACCCTGTCACACACAGAGCAAGGCCGATCAAGGGGTTGGGACGCCGCACCCTCTCACACATAGAATCGCAGGGCGATCAGGGGGTTTGGGCGCTGCCCCCTGTCACGCTGATCCGGTGCCAGGAGGGCTCGCCGGCTCCGCTGATCCCGGTGCTGGGAGGCATATTAACCTTTTACTATATAGGATAGAGGCCTGGGGGCAGGCTGGTTTGCCCTGAAGGGTGTCCTGGATCAGGGTGGGGGTCCCCACTGGGGTGCCTGGGCAGCCTGGATGAGGGATGATGGCTGTTTGCAGCTGGTCACACACCCTTCAGGGTGGGGGTCCCCACTGGGGTGCCTGGCCAGTCTGGGTGAGGGGCTGAGGGCTGCCTTCATGCTGGCGATTGACTGAAGCTCCCAACCGCTCCTTTTTTTCTTTTTTCTTTTTTTTATTCTGGGCCAGCTTTAGCTCTGGCTCTAGCTCTGAGGCTTCCGCTGCTGGTTTGTTTGCATTCTATAATCGAAACAATGTATAACTCCAGCTCTGAGATCCCTGCAGTTTTGTTTAGCTTCTATATTTGTTACAAAGTTTCAAACTGCCAGCTCAGAGGCCGGCAGCGCAGGCGGGGAACGTTGGAGTCCTCCTTCACTGAAGCAAGCAAGCCTCATGTTCGCTTCCAGCTGCCTGGTTGCCGGCTGCCATCTTGGCTGACAGTTAATTTGCATATACTCACTGATTAGCCAATGAAAAGGGTAGTGGTCATACGCTAATTACCATGTTTCTCTTTTATTAGTGTAGATAATATCATACAGAGTAGCTTATATGCCCTAGAAATCCTCTGTGGCTCAATTCCCTTTTAAAATCGCACAGTCTTTCTGTAAAAGAGAATTATGTATATGTATGCATACACAAACAAACACATCTTGGTATTTTGTAGTGGTGACTCTGAATTCAGGAGGCTGAGGGTTGGACAGTAAAGGAGAAGCAGAGCAACAGCCTATCGAGAAATGGCTTTCTGTACTTTCGCATGTTCAAAGGGAGAAGTGCCAGGGGAGATGCACAGTGGTAAGACACAGCTTTCAAATGGACACCCTGAAACCTGTGCTTGCCCACACAAGCCAGAGAGGGAGGACTTCAGGAAGATTCACATGTACATTTGCATATGAGTCTTCAGGACATTCCATCAATACTGGAAACTACTCAACTTTTCAGACTGTATTCTCCAAAAACCATCCATTGATATGTACTAATACAGTGGGGCCTTGTCCCCACTGTATTACCAGCTGTCTCTCGCCGATTTTTTGCATTGAGTTGATAGAGTAATTTGAGTTAACGAGCTCCTTAACGAGCTCGGTCTCAGAACGAATTAAACTCCTAAGTCAAGGCCCCACTGTATCTGTCTGTGGTCCTCCATGGAAGGACTGCTACACAGCCATTGAAGGGCTTGCATTTAACACTGGAAGGGCATCACGAAAGATATTCCTGGAGATTTATGTGATCATGGGAGATCATTTGGAGGTAAGAATGACTGGACTTGTTGAGATACTGCTAACGTTTCCATTCTAGTCCTTATCAGTGGCTAAGGAATGAGAAAAGGGCAGTCAAGAGAGAAATTGTTAAGGAGGAACTGGTCTTGGTCACTAATTTCTATAAGAATGAGGAAGCAGGAAGAAGGAGGACTCACACAATCCTAAAACTTTAGAGCAGGAAATGACCTAAGGTCACCTCGTTTGGTGGTTTTTCAAACTTGCATTTCTCCTTAGGACCTTCATACCTCTAAGATGAGAATATCTAGGCCAAAGATGGTAATTACTTTATTTCCATCCAGCCAGCTGGTATGTGGTGAGAGGCAGATTTCAAAGTCAGGTCTGTATGCTTCCAGGGACCTTCACTTTGCCTCCAAAGGCAGAGTCAACAAAGCATACTGCACCTGTGAGTCAGCATCCTAAGGAACCAGGGCCATGGGGATGCTTCACGGTTACCTTTGTTCTTTTCCTGAGATCAGCCCAGGAGATGAGAATGGAGGACCCCAAAGGGTCCATGGGAGGGTTGCATTAGGGAGACAGACACCACCTTAACAATAACACGCTGCATCACTGAAGACACCTAACAGATACCACCCCATCAGCCTTAAAAACAATGGGGCAAAATTCAGCTGACTATTTCCCCACCCTCATAAGATTTGCATTTCCTTGAATAAAACCAGACTGCACAGAAATACCTTTCACATGGCACATTTTCCCCTAACAGTTACCAGGGGCTGGAAAAGGCAAGGTGGGAGCAAAACCGGGGCCTGCGCCCCGTGAATGGTTGCCTTATCTCACAAGGCACATCTTGGGTGCGCTGCATTCCTTCTCTCCCAGGTGCAATCTAAATCATGTCCTCTGTCCCCATTTTTCTTTCACTTCTTTGAGTTTGGCAGACATTAGGATTGAGCCCTAGATCATGCCTTCAGGTTTATGAGGACAGTAATCTGTCATCAGCACCTGCAGTGCCTTTTCTCGGGCACCGATGGCATGCATTCCCCTGACTCTCACTTTCTGACAAGTGATGGACCTCTCTCATCTCTAATCACGAAGGCTCAACTCCATCCTTTTCTTCTGTGACAACACAATATGTTGGGGGTTTTTTGTTTGGATTTTTTTTTCTGGCTCTGGGAAAATAACAAAGCACAGAGTTTCCCCAAAGAGAAAAGGCTGCAGAGGTTTTATCCATATTACTCACCCGCCCTTGAAGATGAGAGGCACAAGGAGATGCTCCTTGGGGACCACACCTGATATCCATGTATCCAGCCCCTTGCTTTGACTTTGGTCTGCCACTCTTCAAAATTGCCTGTGGCAGAAACACAGTAATGTGGAAAATGAGAAAGGCAGCATAGTGTAGTGTTTAAGCACATGGGTAAATTTACCATATTTAATAGATCTAAGCACATATTCTTTTTTAAAATATATGTTTATTGATTTCAGAGAGGAAGGGAGGAGAGAGAGATAAAAACATCAATGACGGGAGAGAATCACTGATAGGCTGCCTCAGTCCCCTACTGGGGATTGAGCCCACAACCCGGGCATGTGCCCTGGACCAGAATCAAACCTGGGACCCTTCAGTCCACAGACCAATGCTCTATTCACTGAGCCAAACCAGCTAGGGCCACATATTCTTTTTTAAAACTTTTCATTGGAATGCAACACATCCACAAACATGACCAACTTCCACAAATCATGCATATACAGCTAAATATATATTCACAAGCATTATACATAGGTATAAATAGTATCAGATCAAGAATCAGAATACCCCCAGATGCCATCATGGGGCTTCCTGCCAGCAGCTAATTAGGCCCCCTTTTCTCACCTCCTCTACACTAAGAGGAACCACTATTCTGACATCCAATGATACAGATTAATTTTTTCTGGCTTTTGAACTTTATATAAATGGGATTACACAATATGTACTTCTTTTTGTCTGGCTTGTTTTGTTCAACATTCTGCTTGTATGTTGTGGTAGGCAGCTGACGCCTAGTGATCCCACCTTTGGTTCATTATGGCCTTGTCTAATCCTCTCCCCCTGAAAAAAGTGTATCTATTAGAAGATGGCAACATTGAGGGGGTGGCATTTCCATGATTAGGTTGTGACTTCCGTCTTGCTAGCAGACTCTATTGCCTTCTTAGCTTGCATGCTTTGATAAAGCAGGCTGCCATGTTGGAGATGCCCTTGTGGCAAAGTGCTGAGGGGGGGGCTCTGGTCAATAGCCAGAAAGGAACTGAGGCCCTCCACCCAAGAACAGCCTGGGAGGAGCTGAAATCTGCCAACAGCTATGTGATCTTGAAAACAGATCTTGTTCCCATGAGCCTTCAGATGACTTCAGCCCAGCCAACGCCTTGATTATGGCCTGTAAAAGACCCAGAGGCAGAGGGCCTAGAGGAGCTGCGCCCAAATTTCTATCTCATAGAAATTGAGAGAATAAATGGGTATTATTTTAAACCACTATATTTGGGGGCAATTTGTTACCAGCAATAGGTAACTAATGCATATGGCTCAACCGTGTTTTTTGTTGTTGTTGTTGTTTTAGGTTTTTCTGTTGTTTTTTAGAGAGAGAGAGAGAGAGAGAGAGAAAGAGAGAAAGAAATATCAATGATGAGAATCATTGATCAGCTGCTTGTTGCACACCCCCTCCAGGGGATCGAGCCTGCAACTCGAGCATGTGCCCTTGACTGGAATTGAACCCAGGACCCTTCAGTCCACAGGCCAATGCTCTACCCACTGAGTCATACCAGCTAGGGCTCAACCGTGTTGTTTTATTCATTCATTCTAATTTTATGTAGGGTTTGAAAAACCTTTTTTCTATAAAGGTCCAGATAGGAAATATTTTAGGTTTCGCAGACCAAAAAGCAAAATTAAGAATATTATGTGGGTACTTCTTTATAATTTTTATGGGTCACAAAATATTCTTCTTTTGATTTTTTTGGTAACCATTTAAAAATATAAACACCATCCTTAGCTTATGAGGGGGTGGCTTATGAGCCATACAAAGATAAGCAGTGAGTGATATTTGGCCCCTGGCCATAGTTTGCTGAGCCCTGCTATAGAGGATGGTTTGGTTATACCACAATTTGATTATCCAATCTATTGTTGATGAACATTTGGGTTGTTTCCAGTTTGTACCTATTCAAATAATGTAGCCACAAACATTTCTGTATATGTCTTTTGGAAAATTGTATGCATATATGTTTGATTGAAACTGCTAGGTCACAGAATAAGCCCATATTCAGCTTAACATGCCAAATGGTTTTCCATAGTGGCTGTATCAGTTTGCACAGTATACATGAGTCCTTACTGGTCCACAATCTTGCCAAGAGTTGGTATTTTCTGTCTTTTTCTTTTGGCCATTCCACGGGAAATGTGTTTGTTGTTAAAGCTTCACAGGTGCTTCTAATATTTATCCAGAATTGAAAACCCCTGTTGAACTGCTGTTTATCCTTCAGTAGGTAAAAACACATAAAATTGCTCTGTTTATAGATTTTTTTAAAGTTAAATATTGGCTATTTCATATGGTTAAACAAATATTTCCTTCACATCTTACTTACGTTTACACTAAATGAAATTCAAACTGCATATTGGTTGAGAAAGCTCTTAAAAACTTCAGGTGAAATGATGTTTTTACACCCGACCTTAGCCTAAACCAGGGGTGGGCAAACTTTTTGACTCGAGGGCCACAATGGGTTCTTAAACTGGACCGGAGGGCCGGAACAAAAGCATGGATGGAGTGTTTGTGTGAACTAATATAAATTCAAAGTAAACATCATTACATAAAAGGGTACGGTCTTTTTTTTTTTTTAGTTTTATTCATTCCAGCCGCGGGCCGTAGTTTGCCCACGGCTAGCCTAAACGCTGAGAAGCAATGAAATGAGGTTTTTAAATTAAAAATTAATTTCAGCGATTTTCACATTTTAGTATCACCCAGATCCTCAAACGCTTGAGAGCAAACCAATGGTTTTTGCCCTTGCTACAGAGTAGAATCAGCTGTGGATTTTTAAAACTTAAGTGTCCCTACCCAAACCTCAAAAATATCTTCATTCTGTAAGACTAAGGCGGGGCTTAGGAAAGTGTGTTTGTAAAGGGCTGATGCGCAACATTGAGAACTCTTGATGTTGCCTCTCCTCCCATGACTTTCAATCTAAGGAAATGAGTGCTTGGTCATTTTGTATACTTGAGAGGAAAGACAGCACCTGGATTTCAGTTCCTTCTAGAGTTTGGAGAGCTTGGTTGCATATGTGGTGGGAAAAAATGGCGCTGTCTCACTGAGCAGGTCTCTGTTTACCAAAGCTGGAAGCCTTGGGTTTGATGTGCACACAGCTCTCCCGACTCAGAGTCAAAGTATCATTAATGGATGCACACAGGTCTTTTGAAAAGACCCAGACACAGCTATGCTACCTAATAAGAGGGCTAAACACATAGGTACTTAGCAGTAAAAAAAAAAAAAAGAAGAAGAAAAGAAAGAAAGAAAAAAGAAAAAAAAATTATGACCAAGACAGAAAAAGAAAATTTGTCATGATAATGGGAAGAATCAGATCTTTGTACTTCCTTAGAGTTATTATTTAGTTTGTTCATTCTTTCTTGCTTCCTTCCTTTCTCTCTCTTTTTTTTTAAAGTATATATAGGAGAGAGGACAGAAATGCTAGGGGCTGGGTGGAAGTGAAGTGGTACCATGTACAGTTCCAAACTCAAGGCCTTTCAAAGGCTCACTGCAATCCTGGGTTCATTTTATCCCAAAGACCATTCCCTTACCCTCTACCAAGCCATACGTGCATCTGTATTTCCACACGCAGGGAAAAAAAGTTTGCGAACTTCCACTCTGGAATTCTACGGCCCTCCACGTGACTCTCTCTTTCCTGTGTGTTCCAGGTACCCCAGCACCTGTAATTGGGGCACAGGTTCAGAAGTTGAAAGAACACTAATTCCGAGGCGCTGTTCATTATTAGGCCCCATCACCGACCACCGACAGGCCCCAGGCCAGGCAACTGGAAAGCTTCCTACCTTGGAAGCCAGACAGGTTTCCCTCGCTGACATCCTCGGGTTGAATCCTGGTTCCCAGGTATTGCTCCTTAGGAATGATGCCTGGTTAGGAATTTTAGGCCACCCGCCACCCCTTTGCTAAGTGTTAGCCACCTGAACCACACTTGCCAGCATCCAGCCAAACCCCACACATCCCAGGGCGCAGAGGAACAAGTTTCAACAGCACCCTGTGCAATGGCTCTCTGACCCAGGCGATGAACCACAGCCCGCTGGTGGCTCTGCTGTCGTCATTAAGCGGGTGGCCTAGGAGGCCAGAAAGCAAGCTCAGGAGATCACGCCACAAACCCTGCCTCCTTCCGCCTCCCACTCTACCCGCGCCAGGTGCTTAGTCCCTTCTAATTGAAGGGAGGATCTCAATCAGGTCTCTACTCTAAGTGCGGAACGAAATCCAGCTCAGGGCATCTTGGGAAATGTAGTCCCTACCACCTCCAGGGGGTCCTCCTGTCCGCTTACGAGACCCCCCAGGAGGGATTTCTTCGCGTGGATCACCTGAAACCATAGCTGCAGTCCGAGTGTGGAGGGGAGGGCGCGCCCCGCCAAGGACTCGGAGTGTTTTCGCGGGTCGGAGCGAAGGGAGGGAACTACACTTCCCACGCGGCCTTGCGCGGAGCTGGGAGCCGGCAGCCTGTCTGCGTGACCGCGGCAGGTTGGTCCTGGAGCAGATGAGCGCAGAATATTTAGGCGAAAGCGCACGGAGGGGGGTTGCGCGGGGAAGGAGGAGTACCTCGGCCAAGAAAATTATGCATGCGTTAGGGAAGCTGTGAGAGAATGGCTGTGGAAGGTAAGGGACGCTTGGGCATTTTATGCCCCCTCTTAACCCGCGCACCCCAATACACACATCCCCGGTGAATCTTGGGGAACGTGGGGAGGAGAGGAAAGAGGGTGGTGGCGAGCCGGCCCTTTCCTCCTTCACCTCTTGGCGCTCACCTGAGCCACGGAAGGCTAGTAGGCGCTTTATTCAGTTGCTTTGGAAAGACACGTAGGTGCGCAGGACTTTACGCTTGCAGACGAAGTGTCCCTAATGTGAAACGATGTGCCGGAAATGGGGGGAAAGCCTGAGAGACAGGCAGGAGGTCTTAGCCCCAAGGTGCCCCTTTCGCGGTCCCCTCCCTCTGGGGCCGGCTAGCTGGGTGATCAGCGGGGCGGCCACTGGGCAGGGGATGCTCGCTTGCCCCCCATACCTTGGCGAGGACCCCGGCAAGGTGCGTCATCAAGAAGCATGCACTGCGATTGGGTCGAGGAATCCAGGGCCCCTCGTCGTCTGCACCGGGCAGGGGCAGCAGCAGATGTGCCAAGGGAGTGGAGGTGCCCCTACACCTGTCTCTGTTGATACAACCCTCCCGGGATTTCAAAGTTTACAGAAACGAAATGGAATCAGCCAGGGGTAAAAAGGAGAACCAACCTATTGGATTTGGGTGAATTCCACCCCCAAAGACCACCTGCCTCTTTCCTGGTATAATTCTGAAGCCTTTGGCTTTGCAGTTTGGGCTCAGCAGTCCTGCCTCCTTTAAACTTTCTGGTTGAAAGCAGGGACAGGCGGTTTGTGAGGGATCCCGTTTTCATTCAGATTCTCTTAGCTCGGAACACAGGCTTTCTTGTGGAGGGCAGTTTCTGGGGGAAAATATGTAGACCAGGCATGGTTGTGATGTCAGATTAGAGGTCAAACTGATAAAATGGGGAAAAAAATCATGGGACTAAAGGGAGCCTAGTTCACCTACAGAATTGTGGTTCCTGAGTGTGGCTCAGGTCAGAGGAGAAGGGGTTGGGGCGGGAGGTAGGAAAAAGAGGGCATGCCTGCTAGTTGCATCAGGCTTCCTGCCAAGGGGAAATGAGCCTGTTCCTTGTAGACTGGAGGCAAGAAAGAACCATAAGGGCTTGCTTGCTTCCCGCTCTGCTCCCCACCCAGGTGAGAGAAATGAAGCTCATTTGACTCTTGCTCTCTATAATTACTTCACCTGAAGTAGCAACAACCCAGCTCCTGGGCTCAGCGCCCATGAATGCAGGAAACTACGGCCTTTGGGCTATCTCAGGTTCAGAGATCCCCAGCTGGCCACCTCTGGATATCTATCTATCCATATCTAATATATTTATTTCTATATTTGTTGTTTTTAATTATATATAACATATATGCCTTTAAAAAGAACAAACCAATAGCCAAAGTCTTTTCTAAGTTTTCTGTGCAAATGTAATAATAGGGTAAAGATCTGGCTTTTTTTAAAATGTATTTTTTTAATTGATTTCAGAGAGGAAGGGAGAGAGAGAGAGAGCTAGAAACATCAATGATGAGAGAGAATTATTGATCGGCTGCCTCCTGCATGACCCCCACTAGGGATCGAGCCCCCAACCTGGGCATGTGCCCTGACCAGGTATTGAACCATGACCTCCTGGTTCATAGGTCAACACTCAGCCACTGAGTCATGCTGGCCAGGCAAGATCTGGCTTTTTGCATGATAGAGTTGATGATAAGTGAGACATGACTTCAGATTAAACAAACTGACAAAAAAACCCCAACCAAACAGACAAAAAACCAACAAGGTAAAGTTCACCCTGAGCTTGGGGTCAAGGGTATATTGACCTATAGACACCCCTCTACCTACCTCATTCCTCAGATGACATTATTGCCTCTTCTGTTCCCCACTTTTGTGTATCCCCAATGAGGGACACTCCAACTGATTGCCAGTCCACAATGTGCTTGAAAGCAATTTCCTGCTCACTGGAAGAAGTATAGAATTAGTCGTATTTCTTGTCTGATGGGTTATTATACCCACAAAAGCAAGGGCCTTGGAAGGAAATACACATGGACTGCGGATAACTTATAAGGAAGATAAATCTAGTGACTTATTTGGTTAACCTGCCTGTCTAGTAAACAGGAGATCCTGAGTTTGAATCACAATGAGGTCTCCACTTGAAGAATGAAGTAGTTTAAACTTTGGCTACAAATATGATTTCTCTCTTCTCTGGTTTTGCAAAGGCAGTTTTCTCTGCCCAGACTGGGCCCTTCCTGGCTACTTTCATTTGGTCTTTCGACGCTCCTCTGGGAACCTGTCCCAGCCCTCCTTTTTGTCTGCCTTCCAGCACTCTGTCCTATCTATGGGAGGTGCCTTCTGCACTAAGCATCCCTACCCAACACCTGTGCTTACTTCTGTCCTAACTCTTACCATACTTAATCTCTCTCTCACTAGACTATGAGACTGTAACCTCTTGGGGATTGGAACCATGCTCTCTTTGACTTTATATTTCTAGCACAGTACCTGACCCATAATAGGTACTCAAATGCTCTTGGAATGCATGGGAATAAATGCACAGAGCTTTTGTAAATGACTCCATGGAGCATGGGACTTGCTTTGGATTCCAGAGTTTGAAGGTAGGGGGCACTTTTAAAGGATGTGCCCCTCTCTTTGGTCTTGTGTCTTGATACTCAACCTTTTAGACTAGTGGTTCTCATCTGAGGGGGCATTGCCCTCCTCAGGGGTGTGTGGATATGTAGGGACTGCTGCTGGGGTTTGCTGTTGGCATTTTGTGTTCTTGAGCCAGGGATGTTAACACTCCCTCAAGGCAGGGTCATCACATACAAAGTTCCCAGCCCAAGACCAACTAATGACCAGTGTCCACAAGCTCATTGAGAAACACTGACTCAGAGAATAAGAAATTTTTCCAGAGGAACTGGAATCGGAAATATAATGTATGTTAATTAACACCTGAACTTTAATTTTTGCATCTGGAAAAAATAATAGGTACATTACTATGTACTTTCCAGAAAACTTGTGAGGAAAAGGCTTGTACGAGGGTGCCTGCAATATCGATTCTCAACAAATGTTATCTGAACTCCCTCCCATTCTTCGTTTAAAACAACAGAAACCTATTTGGCATATGTTTTTTAATCCTAAATTCTCACTTATTCACACCAGTCTTTCTAATTACTAACAAATTAGAAGGTTCTTGGGGTATGTAACCTGTTTTGTAAAGTAAGCTTGAACTTGTAAAAGTGTTAATAGCAAGTAGGGAACTCATTCATTTTGTTGAAGCTTGAGTTTAAGAGGAGAAAGAGTTGCCCTTTGTTTGTTGTTTGATGGATACCCTGATTTGTGTTTTCTTCTTTGAATTTATTGACAACAGCCTACTTCTCTGTTCCCTACCCTGACCAATCAATGCCTTGTTGCACCTATGGGCATCTGGGCACCTTGGAGTTGTGCTTTCTAGCCATAGGACATGTGCTGGTCTGCATTCAGATTGGGATTATCTTGGCATCCAATGTCTCTTAAAAAACAACAACATTGTATTGTAATTTACCCCAAATAGCTGGAGAACTAGGACCACTAGAAAGAAGGTAGCATGCAAAAGTAACAAGGCGATTCACTGTCCATGGATAGACGGTGCGTCCATTGAGGCATTGTTGATTAACAGAAGTGGGTTGCAGTATTATATAGGGAGAAAAAGAGTGGATTCATTAGGGACTGTGTTGTATTCATCTCATTACTCCAAGATTGGTGCCTAGCACTTAGAGGCCGCAGTGGTTGTTTCATGAATGAAGTATAAACGCTCCTAAGTAAGAGAAGGGTTTTCCAGGCCCCTGTCCCCAATTTATCTCCTTGCTTCATCCACAGAGCTTCAAGTAAAGTGAAGCAGATGAACCTGTACATAGTGTTTCTATTCCAGATCTAATAGGATAGCCCCTCTTACTGCCAGTAAGATAATTTCTAATATTCAGCATCCTCCGCCCCGCCTCCCCCCACTATGCAAAGATTGCAATCAGAAGGCTATGTGCTCTAAATGACATCTGTGTTAGGGAATCAGAATTTTCCATCTTAAAGTGAACAAATTGACATATCAAACGGTCTCTTGATGAGTCATTCAGTGCTCAGGTTCTACAGTTTTTCTCCTGTAAAAGAGTGAAAAAACTGCCCATTATCAAATATTGTTAAGATATGTAATGACAGCAGCTGGGAATAAGAGCAGACGAGAGAGATACTTGCAGCAGTTGGAAATGATGGTTCTGGACCCTGCTTGAATTCAGAACTGAGTCGCAGAGAGTGACAATAGGAGATAAAAATGTCATGTTTATTGCAAGGCCACATGGGTCATTTTTTCTGGCTTTGGGTTGAATGATAAAGTGGTACTAATATTGTACCTCAAGAGTGAAACTGCCCTCACAGAAGTGCCTGGCTGTGATACTGACAGCTGGACAGCAGAGAGAATGGGGCTCCCACAGCAGGCAGGGGGACCTCAAGGGAAGGAGGGAGGCCCCAGCCACCTGTGCTTCGTTGTCTTCTCCTCTTTTGAGCAAAGCCCATGAGGGTGTGGAGAGAGACCAGAAGTATCATTCTCATGGCTCTCCCCTTGTAGGACACAGGAAGGAAGGAGGAAGATGGCTGCCTCGGTGCCAGCACCCCTGTGTCTTTCTAACTACATTTCCTTGCTGGGAATTATTTGTTGGCACCTCTTCTACTGGGTGGTGGTTTCTGAGGGCGGCACTGTGTCTTAGGCCTGGTAGACCCTGCATGAAGTTTGTTGAATGAATGAATGAATGAATGAATGGGTAGGATTATGGGTGCTTCTGATTTCCATAGAGCCCCCTTTCACCCCTACGGTAAATTCCCAACTGTGTTCATCTACAGAGTAGATGTTGTAAAAGCAGTGGGACTGTGGACAAGTTTCCCTAGCAGGTATTTATGGTGTTACTATTCAACTGACTGCTACCCCATTTCACTTACACCAAGGTCTTTTTTACCCTCTTTCTAATTTTTATTTTGTTCCCTAGCCCCTAAGATCTGACCCTCCCTCACCAGCAGCGTCTATGAACCACTTTTTAGGGCAGGGGTCCTCAAACTACGGCCCGCGGGCCACATGCAAATACAAATATTGTATTTGTTCCCGTTTTGTTTTTTTTACTTCAAAATAAGATATGTGCAGTGTGCATAGGAATTTGTTCATAGTTTTTTTTCAAACTATAGTCTGGCCCTCCAACGGTCTGAGGGACAGTGAACTGGCCCCCTGTTTAAAAAGTTTGAGGACCCCTGCTTTAGGGCATGAGAGTGGTGGATAGAAGCCCATCGCTGACAATTCCTGCCTAGTGACTGAGCAGTGGGGCCTCCGACTTGCTGTGGTGGTGGTTCCTGCCACTCCCCTGTCTTCCTGGCTGGGGACCTCACAGCCAGTTCAGACAGGGCTTCAGGCTAACCCCACTGTTGCATTGCTCAGCCCAGCCCAGCCCAGCCCTTACTAATTCCTTTCAGCCCACCCTTCCTTTCTCATCCTTCTTGCCTTACTCATACACCAGAAGGAACAAGGGCTGGTGCTAATAGTGGGAGATTGTGTGGAACCTTTGCGGGTGTCACTGTGGTCTGGAATGCTGAGTCACAGTGGGTGCGGTGGGGGACCTGTTACAGGAGGGGCCGCAGGGATCTGAAGCTGGTACTTGAACTCTGGGGAGTGTCAGATGTGCATTTAATGAACCAGGAGAGAGGGGTGAGGGTGGATTGCAAACTCTTCCACTGACCTTTAGGCAGGTTTTGCGTTTTCTGTTGATAAGCAGTAAGAGTGCTGCCTGTGTGCAAGAAACTCTAGTAGACTGAGGCCAGATCTAATAAATAAGGGGCTTAGCCCACTCGGCCCCACCCCCACCCCCTTTGGTGAAGGAGACAGAGAAGCAGATTAGGCTGGATGATATAAGTGCTAAATAAAAGTCCAAGTGGCATAACGTGGGAGGTCTGAGAACAAATGGAGCTTTGAGTTCTGGGCTGGATGGGGAAGCCTAACCAAGGCAGTAGCGTTTGAGTGAGCTTTCAGTAGGAGATTGATGGGGAAATGGGAAAGGGCATAACAGAGTGATATATGTAGAATATGTTCTACCTAATGGATTTCCCCCCAAGTCCTGGTGTTATGGTGGCTTAGCCCTTTATGGGTAGGAGAGTGAATGAGGATGCTCCTAAGTCGTGTCTGGTACATTCCTTTTCCCACAGGCTCGATCCTCTGCTGGGCCAAATCGTCAGCACTCCCAGGCCTAGTTAGATCTTGCCTATAGTCCTCTGGAAAGCAGGGGAGCAAGCCAGAAAGCTTCTCTCCTGTAAATCAGGCCGATTCCTCCCCAGTTTTCTGAAGAGGAATGCAGCAGCTCTACCAGCTCTGAGCTGGCTCAGGAGAGCACACTTGGCTATATTTAGTCTGATTTTACTAAAGTGTGGGTGCAAGTAGCTGCCTGTACAGCTCCATTCCCCGATGAAGAGCACCGAGGGGCGGCAGCTGTCGGGTAACAGGGAAGGCCCGCCTCACTGCCTCCAGCAGCCCTTTTCCAAGGGCACTGGGGCTGGGAGGAGCCAGCTGGCATGCTCAGTTCCTTTGCTCCCCAGCTGCCCTTGCTGCTGTGGAAGGTGTTTGGTGATGTTCTGCCCAGAAAATCCCACGTCTTCAGTGATTTGACAGCTGTTAGTGGACTGGCCATGGGGTATGAGCCTCAGAGCTGCGGCTGACTTGAAGAGCTGGGGCCCAGAATGGGCTCAGGACAGCTCACGTTGCACTGTTGGGGGTGCATACCACTCACAGTGCTGTCTTTAAATGTACAGGCTCTGCAGTCAGCCTGAGTGTGAACCCCATCTCTGCTAAGCACCTGCTGGGTGGGCCTAGGCCATTCACTCAACAGCTGGGAGATGCCTTTGCTCATCTATCAAATTGGAATGTTAATAATATTCATAGGCATGTTGAGAGGTTTATATTAGTGTCAATAAAGCTCTTAGGACCCCTTCTGGTAGTGGCTCAATAAACACTCAGTAAATGTTAGACAAGATGATGGTGATGCTGCTATCTGTCTCTCCTTGTCTTCCTGCCACACTTAAGAAAGTATCTAAGTCATTTTTATGGCCCCCTGGTGATGTAGCGTCTGGTATAATAATAGAAGATACTCAATGAAGGAATGTAGGCTCTCAGAGTTGGGATAAAACCAACAAAATGTACTTGTTAAACTATAAGGCATCCTTACGTTTAAATGTGTTACTTGATTTATAAATTATCTCATTCCTGCAGTTATGAGGTAATAGAGGGAAGTAAACGTATTTATAACGAGTATATACATGAGGACTCATCATTTAAATAATTTTTACGCTCCAAAAATTTACCTGCCCTATAACACCCACAATTTTGTAGGCCGGGCTCTCTTTGATAGTCTGATAATCACCCAACCATACAGTACAGTATGTATGTATATTGATTGCACAGAGAAAGGTTAGGTCTTTCAAAAGAGAAAAAATTTCATGGACTCTATGGAAGTGACATTGGAAAACAGGTGGAATCATACAGCTGTGACTCAATATCTGGCTGAGTTAAACCAGAAAACCATTAAAGAAGAGAAAATTGACATCAGATGCTGACTTGATAGGCACCAACAAAAAAAAATGTTAAAACCAACTAAGAGTTAAAAGAAGTCTTTGGTTAAAAGTGATACCCTGAAATATTTTTTGGAGGGGAAATGATCTTTTCAAATGGGCTATGGAAAGTCAAGTGTGAAATGGCAAGTGTCTTGTTCTGTTGACATAAATATTATTGCAGAAGTTATATACTTTTTAAGAATTGATTTTTATATGTTTTTATTGATTTCAGAGAGAGGAAGGGAGAGGGAGAGCAAGGTAGAAACATCAATGATGAAAGAGAATCATTGATCAGTTGTCTCCTCTCCCTTCCCCCCTTACTGGGGATCAAGCCCCCAATCCAGGGATGTGCCCTGACCAGGAATCGAACATAACCTGGTTCATGGGTGGATGCCCAACCACTGAGCCACAACAGCAGGGCTAAAAAAATGGATTTTTGTTAGGAATGAACATACAATTAACTAAATTTGGTCAAATAGGAGATAATGTAAATTCAGTTTCTCTTCTCAAGATAAAATATTATTCAACGTATTTTACTATTAATTTTGAAACTTGAATTCCTATTTCAAATATCCTGTCTCTGTTCTGTATTAGTATTTAACATTTTTTTTAATTTGGTATAATTTACATACTATAAAATGTACCATTTGTGGTTGCATTTTGACAAACATATACAATGTATGCAGTCTCCTAACCACCATACAATCAAATTAAATTCCTACACCCCAAAACGTTTCCTTGTGCCACTTAACTATACCCTCACTCCCTGACAATCACTGCTTTGAATTCTGACCCTATACTTTTGCCTTTTCCAGAACGTCACATAAATGATATCATATATTATGTTGCCATTTGAGTCTGGCTTCTTTCACTTTAGTGTAATGCATGTAAGATTCATCCACATCCTTGCAGGTATCAGTAGCTGAGTCCTCTTAATTACTCTGTTTTATTTCATTGAATGGATGTACCACAGTTTATCCATTCACGAAGTACATTTGAATTGTTTCCAGTTCTTGGTAATTGTGAATAAACCACTATAAGTAGTTGCATAAAGATTTATTTATCTTGTATAAATAGCTAGGGTGGGATTCTTGAGTCATATACTGTGTTTTTAACTTTTTAAGAAATGGCCGGCCAGCCTTCTAGAGTTACTGTGTCTCACTTGTATTTCCCTCGTTGTGGATTTTTTTTTCTCTGTATTAATCATCTGACCTCACAAAAATGAGAGAATTACATTAATGGGGACTGTGCAGGCAGTTGGGTGGGATGAGAAGGAAACTCCTTTGCAGAAGTGGGTTCCCTTGAGCTGCATTATAGATGGGCAGTGTAGCTATAACACACACACACACTGGTGTCAGGCCTTCACGCTGGGATATAAGCCTGAAATACCACTTGTTTTGCCTCAGAAGAAAGCTGTTACATTCCCTTCTCTAATAAAAAAACACACACCAGAATTTGTCATCAAGTTCTGGATATTAATTTGTGTGTGTGTGTGTGTATGTGGCGGGGGGGGTGAGGGGGGAGGGGGTTGAAAAACAGGTAAGGAAAGTAGCCCAGATGGGGGAAGGGCTTACCTTGGCAGAAAATTAGGCAAGAACATGAAGGCAGGAAGAGAGAGACCATGTCTGAGAGGCCACTAATGGTGAGTTAGAGAGGGGAGTGGCGCGGACCTTGACCTGCCCTTGAAAAGAATTGCTTTTGCCTGCCCAGGGGATTTATGGACTTCCTTTAGCAAAGCCTGAAAGGTTAGTTGATTCCATCTCTAGTGTGATTTAAATTTGGAGGATGGCAGGGGCCAAGTTTGTTTGCTGTCCTGTGCGGTTCTGACTTGGAATTTGGTGTTTCATTAGCTGTCCTCGTAAACAGTGGGAGAAGTGCTCGGTTCACAGGCAAGACCCATTGTTAGCCTCAAATCGGGTATAGGGCCTGACAGCAGAATCTGCTATTGCTTCCAAATGCAAAGGACTGTCCTGCAATAGGGTGGGTCAGCTTAGGAAGAACAGGTGTGGAGACGGATCTGGGCCCTAGATAACATCTGCATCCCTACTCCCTCCCCTTGGTTGTTTTGTTTTCTTGTAAATCAGAAACATGTGCAATTAGTCACTCTTTTTTTCTGTTCAGGGTTGCCACAAACCTTTAATATATATATATATATATACCTATAAAAAACAAAGTATCTGTGACAATAAACCGAGGTTTGCCTGTACCTCTCTTATCTATGACCTTATCTATGACCTTAGTCATTCTTAATAAAATCTCAGTGAATCCCTGAAATAGGGGTTTAATCTAAGATCACAAAAAGAACCTGAAGATTTCGTGAGATCCTTGACCCCTTTACAACTGTATGCACGACTTGTATATGGGCATTATGTGTATTCTTTATGAGGGAAAGGCCTAGGCTTTCATTCTATTCTGATGGAGGCTAAGGATGAATCAGATGAATTCCATGGGAACATGCATTTGACTTTTTTATTGTCCGAAACATCCCCAGTGCCTGTAACCCTCTCTGAAACACAGAAAGCACTCAACTGTTGGTTGAATAGACAAGAGAACTCATGTTATTTTGTGCCTATGCTCAGCCAGCCTCTTGATGTCCAGTCTGTAAACATGTGTTTTCATAAGGCAGTAGATAAGTGGTCCCCCCCTCTCCTCAATCATTGAAAGACTTTAGGTCCAGAGAAGGTAAGACATTTCCCCAAGGCCACACAGCTAATTTGTGGTACAGCTGGGCTTTGTTGCCAACTCGGCCATATTCCAGAGCCCTTGCCTTTTCACTGTTATGTGTCGCTTTCTGGTATTGGTTTTGTTCCAGTTCGGTCGTTTGGTTCTGGTTTACTATGTCTTGAGGAAACTTTGGTAATTTAAGAAAAAAAATTATGATAAAACATTGTTCTTCAGTAGGGAAAGTTCTTTTAGGTTTTTGGATCAAATCTCTCATAAGGCATAGATCTCAATATTGGCTCTCTACAGTTTTGCTTCTCTCTTTGTCAGGAGTCCCAGGTCTTTGGGTTTTTGTTCTTGCTGCTGTTGTGTCATGCTGTCTTCTATGTTCATTGTTTGCCCAGCACAAATGAGTGTGCATTTCTATTTATATGGTAATAAGTTTTCATTGTGCACCTGCTATAAGATAATAGCTGTGAACAGCATGGAGAGATGTAAAAGAATCTAAGGCTATGAACCCTCCCCTCAGGAGGCTTACCATTGAGTCAGATTCCAGGCTCCGGTTGTAAATGTAACCCAGTAAAAAGGTATGGACTCCGGCAGGGTAGCTGTGTAGGGGTTTCATCAGGGGAGTTGCCAGGCCCCCAGAAATGGCCTTCCCGCTGAGATAATACAGGAAAGAAAAAGAACAGGGAGAAGCAGATGTGAGAAACACTTCATGGGGTAAAATATAGGATTTGGGGTTGTTTAAATTCTAGGGTATGGCAGACACAGAATTGCTCCCAACTCTGCAGCAGCTCTCTACTGCCAATAAAATCATGTCCAAGCTCTCTACCATGGGTCATAGGGGAACTATGTCAGAATGGACTGTGTCCGCATCGCAGGATGCACAGCCAGCCAGCAAGGCGTGTGCTGGGAAATGCCCATGGGTCTGGCAAGTAGTAAAGGCATTCTGATGAGATGGGGAAGCAAATCCATATTAGAGTAGTTCAAAGACTAAATGGGTAACCAGGACACTACTCCTGAAGTAAATGTATAGAAATGGAAAGAAGGAACTAGATAGAAGTGGAAAGAAGGGAGAAATAGTTGGAGGAAGAGAGAGATCAAGGTCAAAAGAGTTTTATACATGACGAGAAATTGGAAGAAGGAAGACAAAGGGCCTTGCCTAGATGGGAAACAAGTTCAAAGAAGCTCATATAGGAAATATATGAGAGTGTTTATAGACTGTGTGAGTTGACCTGGTAGAGAGGGAGATTTTAAAGACAAAGGATAGGAGGGGTGACTGTTAGAACAGGACCATCAAGACATATTACCTCTTGGAGAAAGTGCTGTTCTTTTTGGAAGGGATGAGTGGTGCAGATAAGAAGTGTTGTTAACTGTAACATAAACACATAACTAAAAATAGTAATGCCTGGACTATGTGCTAGGTGCTGTTCTTACTGCTTATCTATTAGCTCATTCTTCTTCACATCAATCCTACCAGGTAGGCCCATTAGCATCCCTTATAGATAACAAAAGGGGGCACAGTGAGGTTAGTAACTTGGCTGTGGTCACTCAGCTAGTAAGAGGCAGAGCTGGAATTGGATATAAATAAAAGGCACCCATCCAATTTCCTAGTTAGGACACTTTGGGGAATACTGGATTAAGACATCAACTTCAGAATTTTCTTTAAAAATTAGACTATTAAAAGATGACCTACTATTATACTATTATATCAATTATATCTCAATTATTAAGGATGACCTATAAGAACATGTGGGTCCTTGACAATTTCTTGTGTATTCATTTATGTTGTAATAACTGAGTTAAGGTGAGACAGGGATGAAAGAGGAGGACCTCCAATTATTAAATGTTGGGGGAGGGTATAATTTTCGGAACATCAGTCATTTTCTAGAGAGGTTAGGCCTTGGTGGGTGCTTGCCTGTGGAGCAGGGGTTGGGTGCATAGGCCAACCAGCTGGTACCACGAGGGAAATCTGACCCTACAGCCTGGGTTCGGGGTTTCAGGAAACCAACAGCAAATAGGGCTGATGTCAGAAAGGAAAGGTGAAACAGATGCTGAAAATAAACTTGGGCAACTTAACCATTTTGCCAAGGCAAGAGCATGCTTCCCACTCTCTTCTCCTATCTCCTGCCCCCATCCTGCTTTTGAAGGCCTTAAGAATTAGGTTTCCAGGATGCTGAGGCATTGTCCCGAGCCTCATAGTGAGGGATAGTGATCTTCCTTGGCTAATACACGGTCTGTTGCTTGCTAAGTGCCTCCCTACCACCCCAGGAAGCTCCTGCCTCCCTCTGACCTGCTTTGCTTGGCCAGGGTTTCTTAATTGAAACTCAGTAGCTGGTAGCTTTGGCACCGGCATGTTTGCTGGGGCTCACCCCAAGGCCATCATCGTTGAAATCATACCGCCCTGGCTTTCCACAGCACTGTGCTTTCCAAAGTACAGCTTCTCATTGGAGCCATGGCTGATCCAGCTGGAACAGGTGCCCTTGTCCCCATTTCATAAATAAGGATGTGAAGGCTCCTCTGCCCGAGGTCACGTAACTCATTAGTGGCCGAGCTTAGTTTGAGAACTTGAGTCTTTTTATTACAGCATCTGTCATTGCTGCTATGATTGGGAAGAATGGCACAGTGCCTTCTTAAAGGGGTTTGCAAATGGAATGTCCTAAATGGGATCAAGAATTTTTCTTAGATATTGGATGAAAGCGGCCAGAGTGGGCCTGTGGCTATGTAGATTTCTGGTGGTGCCTAATCCTTGGCTCAAGTAACAAGAGATTAAGTTTCCTTTTTTTTCTTCTCCCCATATTTTCTTGATCCTCCATCACTCTATCTTCCAAGTAGCTATATTAAAGTAATATTTAAAAACATATTTTTCTGGGTATGAAAATCCTTTATTATTTACCATAGGAAGAAAAAATGACAACACAAATAAGAAAATAGTAACAATAGCTAACATTTATTAGGCATTGAACTAATATTAGCATACGCTGTACTGTTTGTTGATAGCAATGAGTGTTCTGATGGGTTGGGGTTCAGGCCATACTAATAATTGTTTATTTCGAATATTCTATCTGTTCACGATAATCTGGTGAAACGGTTATTAATATTATGGTGAAACGGTTATTAACCTAACATTAATATTATGTCCATTTCCTCCATGAAAAAAATTAAGGCTGAAAGAGATACTATCTTCAGGTCACCAGTGGTTTTGGGTAACTTTTCTGAGGCCACTCAACAAAACAAGTTAGGAGTGAAGCCTGTGTATGTATGTACAGTATGGTTAAAATCATCACTGTTTGCCAGGAAGTATGATAAGCACCTTATACACTTAAAATTTATATTTTATTTTTATTAAAGTTATGCATGAGCATACTTTTAAAATTAGGCATCTTTAAAACGCTGCTTAATAATATTTTACTGTTCTTTGCTTAGTGTCCAATAAGCTTATCACTAATTTTAACCCAAGACTTCTCAGTTAAATCTCTCCCAGAAATTCAAACATTAGGTATTCTATGATTTTCTTTCAATTGAAGAAATTTTCCCAAAAGAATTTTGACTTTTTTCAAATAGGTCTAGTTGTTCTCTAGACTTGCTTTAGGGCTGTTGTGTTTAGGTTTTCTTTCAACTGTTTTTGGGTGTCTTTCTTGGTGTGAGATCCCTTTTCAGGATCCTGAGTATTCCTCTCACTTTCTTTTAACCTTGATTTTGATGGAGCTCATCTTCCAGTTATATGCAGAGAAAAGGCACATGCATAACTATATCTGAAAAAGTATATCTTCTATCCTTGTACTTAATGATTTTAGTAGATTTTCAAATGTTGGAAATTATCTTGTCACAGTTTTGAAGTCTCTACTGAAACGGGAAAATTGAACTGGAACATGGTGTTCCTCTGGGCAGGATGGTTCCTGGATTCTTGTCCGGTGGAGTCGAAGAATGAAACCATGGACGAAAGGTGGTATAGGAAAAGGTGGAAATTTATTGAGAAACAAGCACAGACTCCCACGTGGGAAGGGGGAAGAGTCCCACTAAGTCACTTTTCTCCAGTTTATAAAGGCTGCAGTTTTTTGTGCCTTGATATCCCTTCTGATTGGTCGCTATCCCCTCTTGATAGGTCACTAAAGCAACTTCAGAGCTCAGACCTCTGAAGGTTCCCCCCTCCTTCTCCCTTATTGTTTTCCTATTCCCTTTGGGCATTCCTCTTCTCTCTCTAAATGAGGGGCTTCCTTCCCTTTATTCTGTAAATGTATACCTTCTGCAGCTCCCAGCTCCCTTATTCTATGGAAATATACCTTCTGCTACTTCCAACTCCCTTATTCTATGGAAATGTACCTCTGCTATTCCCAGCTCCCTTATTCTATGGAATTGTACCTTCTGTAGCTCCCAGCTCCCTTATTCTATGGAAATGTACCTCTGCTATTCCCAGCTTCCTTATTCTATGGAAATGTACCTTCTGTAGCTCCCAGCTCCCTTATTCTATGGAAATGTACCTTCTGTAGCTCCCAGCTCCCTTATTCTATGGAAATGTACCCTTTGCAGCTCTGTAGCCCTGTGCTTTTTCCTTGGGCCCCTTAATTCCTAATATTTCCTAAACCTGCCTATTTCACCCCTAAAAACTTCTTTCACTACTATGTTCAATTTTCCAGTCTTATTTTTGAGAAATCTGAAGCCCTTCTGATTCTTTATCTTTTGTATGAAATATACGTTAAAAAAATTTAATCTTCTTCCTATCCCTAGTGTTGAGAACTGTAATGAGACTATGCTTGGTGTGAGTCTATTTTCATCCATTGTATTGTGTATTTAGTGGTCTTTCCAAATAAAAGTGGTCTTTCAATATGTACATTCATTTCTGGGAATTTTTATTGAATTATTTATTTGATTTTATCCAATTTGCTCTGTTCTTTATTTCAATAACTGCTATTTTTGAAATGATAAATTTCCCAGACTGGCTCTTACTTTTGAAGTGTATGTTTCCTTATGTCTCATGCTGGTTCTTTTTGTTATGTTTTCTGGTAGATTAATTTTGTCTTTCAAGCTTCTATGGCACTTTATAATTCCTATTATTTTTAAAGAGATTTTTTTTTCTTTCTGAAGTTTTTATAGCACCTGATCTTATGTTGTGGATGTAATCTTAACTTCATTGAGGTTATTAATGCTAACTTTTTTATTTTTTAAATAAAGTTTACTTTGCTCTCCATATTTCTCTCTTCCTTTCCCCCCCCAATTTGTTTATTTTGGTTTCCTTTTATGTTATATAATCTTAAATGTTTGTGTATAATAGGCTCTCTGCTCATATTTGAGTAGCCTATTTAAAAAAAAAATGGAAAGCTGTCTATGTTTGAAGGGGACCAGTTAATCATGGTTTTCACTGTAAGATGAACTAACTGGGTATTTTTAGGACATTCTCCCGGCAGAATGTTTAGGTCTTTTTTTATTGGGTTGGTTAATTACTGAGAGAAGACCCAATATTTAAACTCCAATGTCTGATTCCATAGTATGTTCCCTTATCCACTCATTTTATTAACTTCAGATAAGGTTCTAGGTCTGGGTATATTTTATTGTATTATTTCTAAGAAAGTTAGCTATCTCAGTGTAGATATTCTAGAAATTCTCATTTCTGAAGATGATTCTTTTAACCAGAAATTTCCCTTCACTACAGTTTTAATCACCCCCCTCTCCCCCCCCCAAATGTATTTGAGTGCCCAGAAGAACAGCTGGTGCATAGTAGGTGCTTGGGAAATAATTGTTGAATGAATTCATATTTTGCTTAGTGCGTCAGGCTTTCTGAACAATATGTAAGAGGGCGGATAAAAAGCCCAAGTTCCCTAACTCCCATTGTAGTGCCGAGTGTACGTGCTCTGATTTGACAAAGGCAGCCATGCAAACCAGAATAGATTCAACACAGGAAGAGAGGTTTCCTATTTATGGAACTTCTTGGGGCAAGGATATATTTCTTTATATTTGAGATTGGAAGTTATTATTGAGGTGGCACTGACCATAAGTTGGCCGGAAAAGGGCAAGTGTGAGAGGGCTGGCTGAGGTACAGAACTGGTCCTTTTAGGGACTTGCGCGTACTTGTGTGTTCAGATGAGGCATTTTTGGATTTCGATGTAAGCATACGTTCTGCTAACTGCTTCCTGGAGACTTTCCCACCTGCTCCTTTCTGCTGGCGGTGTCTTTTCTAACTTAGAATGGAGACATGTCCCCAAGGGTCATGCAAGCTGCCCTCTTTCCATCCCAACTAGCTTTTCTCCTCACTTCCCCTCTGTGTCTACCCATTATTGGAGTGGGAATGGGGTCAGAGCTGGATAATGCTGAGCTGGCCTTTTTGGAAATGCCAACTGTGAAACCAAAAGGACTCAGCTGTTGGCACAGCCACTGCTCTGTGGTATTGCCTTTGTCCTCTATTTCGACATCTGGGCTCCCTATTTCAGGGAGAGGTCAGTGGGGTCAAGATTTCCTGAAAGAAACAGGAAGAGAGCAAGTCCACAGCACAGGGAATTCTCTCCTAATGAGCATAAGGCAACCATTTTTTTTTAAGATAATTAATTGTCCAGAAAAACTTGAACTTACGATACTCATTTAGCCAACCATGGTGGGTTTATTTATCAGGAAATGAGAAAAAAGGGGTGCAGTACTGGAAAATAAGATAATATTGAGGAGGGTATGGTGTCTGGAAATACTTGAAGAAAAGTCATTCACTGGGCATGAAGGAAAAAATAATTTATCCAGCCACAAAGCTATATCAGCTATTTATACCTGAAAGCATACTTCATTGTAAATGTAAAGATCTTTAAATTTTTTTACATAATTTTCTGATAATATTTACATAGTGCACTCCGTTGACATCCTAAAGCAAGATACATTTTAAAAATGCAATATAGTAACATTTTCCTTTTAAATTAACCTTAAAACATAGTAATAATAACATGCTTGGTATATATGTCCTCTGGAAAGTAGAAAAGAAAAAAATGTCCATGGATTTACCTTCGAAAGCCACTGTTAGTGCTTGGCATATTTTCTTCTAGCCTTTTTCTCTTTGTATGGCTTTTGGTTTTGCATAACAGTCAAAAGGCATTTTGCTTGCCTGTTAGTGAGATTTATTTATTTATTTTTTGTCTTCAATTGACGTTGACTGTGCTTACGTTCTGATAATGCATGTCTGTGATTTATTCTTTTCATGAGACTGAGTAAGCCGTGATTTAGATTTAGTTCTTGGCTTGAATAAATTCTCTGTGTGCTTTTCACATAAAACATTATTCAGATTAGAAAGTGAATAATCCTTAGAGCAAAGAAATAATGATGTATGTTTCACGGCCACTTAAAAAATATCAGATCTAAAAAAAAAAAATCAGAGCACAAAAATGGCTTGGGGAAATGTGTATAACACTGATAAGACTTTAAGGTCCCTTCAACGGGAGACAGTCTCTCAGTGGTCCTAGGACACGTGATAGATGTCTAGTGATATTTATTAAATACTCAATAATTAATATTACATGTAATGTGGTGGTCTCAAGGCAGACAGAGGAAAAATCTTTTTATCTAGAGCAGCGTTTCTCAACCTGTGGGTCGCGACCCCTTTGGCGGTCGAACGACCCTTTCACAGGGGTGGCCTAAGACCACCCTGCATATCAGATATTTACATTACGATTCATAACAGTAGCAACATTACAGTTATGAAGTAGCAACGAAAATAATTTTATGGTTGGGTCACAACATGAGGAACTGTATTTAAAGGGCCAGAGTGAGAACCACTGATCTAGAGGTATTGAAGAAAGGGGTGCCATGACCCCAGAGGGAGAAACTTAAGTTTTGTTTGTGCTGCTAACTAGTCACCACCTCAGAGTCTCCTGCCTTCAATATCATGACCAATGAAATTATGCTGTTGAACTATGTAATTGTAATGAATTCTTATCCTCCTCTGACATTCAGTTGACTCAATGAATTGTTGATTTTGGGACCAAACACTTGTGAACAAAAAGATTCAGAAGCCTAGCAGTGACCTTGACTCTTTATTTCCTTTCTAGTCAGTGACCAAGTTTGATCTACTTGACTGTCTAGATTAGGAATTGGCAACCAGCCACCTCTTTTCTTAAAGTTTTATTGGAACACAGTTATGTTCATTAGTTTATTCTCGATTTTGTGCTACAGTGGAAGAGTTGGGTAGTTTTGATATCGTATAGTTTTCAAAGTTTAAATATTTATCATCCAGCCCTTTATAGAAAAAGATGGTCAAACTCTGATCCAAAATCTTTGGAAACTCATCTCTTCTCATTCTCACTACTTTTGTTCTAACTTAGGCCTTCATCTCTTCTCCCTTGCACAAACCAAGAGCCTCTAAACTTAGTTTTTCTGACTCCAGTTTTGAGCCTTGCAAATGTACTCTGTATGGAAACAGTGTAATTTTATTTATTTATTTATTTATTTAAATATATTTTATTGATTTTTTACAGAGAGGAAGGGAGAGGAATAGAGAGTTAGAAACATCGATGAGAGAGAAACATCGATCAGCTGCCTCCTGCACACCTCCTACGGGGGATGTGCCCGCAACCAAGGTACATGCCCTTGACCAAAATCGAACCTGGGACCCTTGAGTCTGCAGGCCGATGCTCTATCCACTGAGCCAAACCGGTTAGGGCAGTGTAATTTTTTTAAAATATGCTTTTATTTGCTTTTTTTTCTTTTTAGAGAGAGAGGTAGAGAGAGAAACATCCTTGAGAGGGTAACATTGATCAGCTCCCTCCCACACACCCCCTTACTGGGGATGGAGCCCACAATCTGGGTATATGCCCTGACTAGGAATTGAACTGGCAGGCTCTTGGTGCATGGGATGATGCTCAACCAACTGAGCCACACCAGCTGGGTGAAACAGTATAATTTTTAAAAAAATGTTGAAACACTAGTTTCATTGCTTAAAACCCTTCAGGGGCAAGTGTTGAACTCAGGATAAGACCCACATTCCTTACCTAACACACATGGTTTGAAAACCACTGCACTTGACACACCAGAAAACCCTCCTGGTCATTAAAGACAGGCTTTTGTTTGACATGACATACGCTGTATGAATTGCAAGTCTCAGAAAACCCAATCCCTCTCAAGTGGACTTTAGTACAAAGAGATTACATGCTAACTCACCTAACTGAGAAACGAAGGTGTTGATCTAGCTCTTGGGAAGGTGTGATTCAGGTTCCTAATTGTCACCTGGACTCCATTTCTTTCTGTTGGTTCTTCTTCTGCTGCATTAGCCTTATTCAAACAGAGGCATTTGTCTGTGGTGACTGCTATAGCATTTACTACTTCATATCTTTCTGTGTAACCCACTGGCAGGAGATAGAACAAATCTTGTTTTCAGTAATTCTCAGAGTGAAGAAGGTCCTCTGATTGGACAGCATTGGTCATGTGATCAAGGGTAATGGAATGTGCTGATTGGCTTAAGGCCAGCTCACACACTTAAGCCCTGGATTTGGGATGAGATCCCACCTGAGCAATTAGGACTGGGAACAGGGGAGGGATTATCCTCAAGCTGATATTGGGCTTTTGTGGAAACAGGGTGAATGGAGGTGGCCTGGACAAAATAGCCAAGATTCACTGAGAGTATCATGAGTGGGAGCTTTTGACAGTCAGTCAGATGCAGTAGCAGTTGCCATCAGTACCTGGGGAAGCCAGCAGTCAGAGTATCACAAGGTTTGGGGATTGTGGTTGCTTCATTCGGTGGTTCTTAATTCTGGCTGATCATTAGAAGTACCTTATGCCTGGCTTCTTTGGGGACCAACTAACTTGGTTTGCCAGGTCTGAGTGACTTTACAAATTCTCCAGGTGATTCTAATGTACAGCCAAGATGCTGGTCTTGACTTTATTTACTAGTTCTGTGGAATGGGACCAGTCCTCTTCATCCAGCAGAATATTGGGAGAAATAAATGAAGTGATGTATGTAAGGAATACAGCCTACTTAGGTGCTCAAATAAATGGTAGTTTCTTATTAGTGGTTCTTAACTGTACAGGGATATTATATTAGATGCCTTGGGCTGCCATCACAAAGTACCACAGGCTGGATGACTGAACCAACAGAAATTTATGTTCTCAGTATTTTGGAGGCTAGAAGCCCAAGATTAAGGTGTTGGCAGATTTGGTTTCTCCTAGGCTGGGAGATTGTCTTTTTTCTGTGCATACACATCCCAGCTGTCTCTTCCTCTTTTCATAAGGACACCAATCATATTGGACTAGGGCCCACCCTTATTGGCTTCATTTAACTTTACCTATTGAAAGGCCCTATCTCCAAATATAGTCATGTTGGGGATTAAGACTTCAACATATTAATTTGGGGAGGCATAATTTAGTTCATAATAGATATGGATTCTTTGGTTCTCTGATGAAAATTAGGATTCTTTTCTTTTAAAAATATATTTTTATTGATTTCAGAGAGGGAGAGAGAGAGAGAAACATCAATGATGAGAGAGAATCATTGATCAGCTGCCTCCTGCATGCCTCCCCACTAGGGAGCGAGCCATACCAGCCAGGGGAAAATTAGGATTCTTTATCCAGAAAAACGTAGACACATACAAATTAAACCATGTACACAGGGATAAGACTTTGCAGACCCTTATTAAACAGGAACATCTGAAACAGAGGAAAACATACCAGAGAGAAGGATGTGTCTAAAAGAAGAGGACATTCCATTCTCCCTCGTTTATTCAGGTGTTTAACAATTATTCCCCGAGTGCTGCCAATGTGCCAGGCACTGTGCTGCAGTTACTAGTATAACAATGAACAACTCAGGCAAGACCCCTCCCTCTCATGACTTACAGTTTTTGTCAGAGGAGATAGACAGTAAACACATATGCCATTCAAGGATGAGCATATCAAGTACCATGAAGAGAATTAAAACAGAATGGTGGGATGTTGTTTGCCTGGAAAGTTAGTTAGATTATGTGTTCAGGAATGTCCCACTGAGGAGATGTTTAAGTGAAGACTTGAATAAGAAGGAATCAGCCATGCAGATGGGGGCAGAGGGTTTGTGGCTGATGAAATGCCTGTTACTCTCTGGTTTATTTTAGAATCCGCTGGCAGAGCCACCTCCTCTCACACCAGCTGCTTTCCAGATTCAGTGTTGCTGCCTACAGAGTAAGACTTTAGGGTCTGCTCTGAGCCAGGCATGGTTACTGCGGACTGCTCCCCTAGCTGTGGATCTTTCTCTCATCCTGTCTCTGAAGTGCTTGGACATATATTCAGAGGAATAAGACCTATCAATTCCGACATATGTTCCTCTCACTTTTCTTTGACATGACCAGAGTTTAGTCACTGTTGTCCTTTAGCCTGAGTTAGAATAAGCATTATGGGGGGAGAAGTCAGCATTGATGGTGTGATAAAGGCATAAGCAGTAATTGTACCATAGTACATGCTTCTATGCTAGTAGGCTGCACCTCTAAAGGATCACAGACACCAAACAGCATCTGAGTAGAATGGAGAGGACTTCCCCTAGAAGCTTCATCCTAAAGGTCTCCTATGTCCTTAGGAAAAAGAGCAAAATCCTGTTCCTGTGCGTCTGACACCTGGCACACTGTCCAGTTCTCTCCACCTCCCTGCCAAGAGAGGCTCATCTTGGCTCTAGATTTTGGGTTGGGGTCATTTTTGCTTTGTGTATCTCATTCTGGGGTCCAGGTTGAAGGGGCAGCAGCCCCTGGGCATGCTCTTTCCCTGGTTAATACAAATACATGAGAGACCAAACCAAACTGTAAACACACATTTAACTCCTCGGCTCACATCTTGTCCACTCATATCCACTGGCCAAATTCACTCACATGGCCAAGGCCAACATCATTGTATAGGGGCACACACTGTGCTCCAAGGGGAGGGGAGTGACTAGTATTTATCAAACAGTAATTTGATTCACCCTAGCATCTAAATTGCTTAGAATAGTATCCATACAGGTCTGCCCAAGTTATCTATATATATAAAAGCCTAAGTGACTGAACAACCGAACAACTGGTCAACCAGTTGCTATGACTGGCACTGACCACCAGGGGACACATGCTCAATGCATAGGATTGGGCTCTCTCCTGTCAGGATCAGGCCTTCGGGGATCGGGCTCCCTCCTGTCTGGATCAGCCCTGCGGGGATCAGGCCAAAACCAGTTATCCAACAACCCCCAAGGGTCCCGGATTGTGAGAGGGTGCAGGCCAGGTTGAGGGACCCCACTGGTGCACGAATCTGTGCACCAGGCCACTAGTCCTATGTAATAAAGAGGTACTATGCAAATTGATCATCACTTCAACACACAAGATGGCCGCCCCCATGTGGGCACAAGATGGGCAGCAGGGGAGGGCAGTTGTGGGCAATCAGGCCAGCAGGGGAGTGGTTAGGAGGTGATCAGGCTCCAGGCAGGCGAGCGGTTGGGAGCCAGTAGTACTGGACTGTGGACACCCCCCCCCCCATGCACAAATTTTGTGCACTGGGCCTCTAGTAGACAATAATGTACTTTTCTTTTTTTTTCTTTTTTTTTTTTTTTTTTTTACAGAGAGGAAGGGTGAGGGATAGAGAGTTAGAAACATCAATGAGAGAGAAACATTGATCAGCTGCCTCCTGCACACCCCCCACTGGAGATGCTCCCGCAACCAAGTTACATGCCCTTGACTTGAATCAAACCCGGGACCCTTCAGTCCGCAGGCTGATGCTCCATCCACTGAGCCAAACTGGTCAGGGCAATAATGTACTTTTAACAGTCTTACTATAGGAAAGGGAAAAAGAAGGGAGTAGTGGTTTGTTAATAAGTGAATAACAAGAGTTGGGGAGGATTATTAGAAAGGGCAAGATTTGAGCATGTTAATTAACTAATGGGTCGAAGATGGAGGGCAAATCTTGTGGTTTCAGCTGAAATTTGGAAACTAGAGTGGTACCATCTTCCTCATGGCTATTGCTATCAGTGGCCAAGGAAGCAAGACTGATAGACTTTCTCTGATCTGAGCTTTATGTACTTGATTTTTCCCCTTTCTCCCTAATCTTAAGGATACATTTAGATGGTAACAGTTGGTGTTTACAGTGCTTTAATGGCTGTCATATTGAGAACTGACTAGAAGCATCTTTAGAAATAATTTATAACACCATAAAATGAATTGCCAATCTTTCAGAGTATATTTTTTAGAGTTGTTTTTGTTTTTGTATACCAGCCAAGAAGATCCAGAACAGTGAAGAAACTGGTAAAATATTTTAGAAGCATCATCTGATTTGAAAAGCTAAGTAGGAATATAAATCCTTTCTCAAATACGTAATCACACACTCTGCCATTTGCTTGTGGTTGTTTCTTTAGTTGGCTCTTAGGACCCTGTGTGTGTGTGTGATTCAGATGTCCACAGGGTGCCTGCCTGCCCACCAGCGCTCAGCTGTAGGACTCAGGTGGGATCATAAGGGCTATGGAATATGTGTTGGCTTGTCATTATTTGGCCCCTGTTATGGGCCCAGTATTTAAAGGGACACAGGGAGTGATGTTGATCATTAACTACAATAATATGATTTTACTGGGTGCCTAATTTTGTGGTGGTGACTTGATGAACTGATAATGTGCTGCCCTGTGTAGTGCAGATAAATGCTTTGGGAGTTCAGATTAAGGAAGCTAGGTATGTATTGTAATAGAGGAGAAGGTTTTTTAATGAGACTTAAATTGAATCTTGAAGGATGCTCACATATCACCAGATGGTTATTGTCATTATGTGTTTATCCATATTACTGAGACACAACACTGGCTGTTTCCCCTGCTTGAAACATTTATTGACTTTCCAACTGTTTAGTGGAAAAAAAAATTCCAAATTTCTTATCCTAATACCCCAAGCCCCACACACTCATTGTAATCGGCTCCCAGATTATCTTTCTCTCATTTCCATGATTTTTTTCTTGTGCTTTAAATTCCAAATGATTTGCTCTTCATTGTAAATGCTCCAAACTTTCTTCATCTGTACCTTCTTTTAAATTGGTCCCTTTTCTTGGACACCTACCCCTGAAATATAAGTGCAAACCTGGTCTGACTTCTTCAAAACCTATTTGAAATGCCAGGTTTCTACCTTGCCTGATGTATATGTAGGTGTGTGTGTGTGTGTGTGTGTGTGGCTTGGAAGTTATCATTTACTTGTTCAGTTTTGGGAACTTCTCATCATTATTTGCTCTGTGGCTCTTATTTCCCCCATCTCTTACCCTCATATCATCTGCAGATAATTATTGGCCTGCTTATTTTGGGTCAGTAGCGTGGAAGTTCTTCTTGAACCTTGAGCTTTCATAGGCAAGTAATTTTTTTAAACTGGGGATCCTTAGTTTCTATAACTTTTATTTTGCTAACATTAAAACTCATGTGCATGGATACATACACTCACCATATCTTATGTAATTTGATAAAAGATAGGCAGTTAACATAAAAATTCCAGGAAGGACAAAATCAAAATAACATATGGCCAATGGAAAACTCACAAGGCTGTTTTTTCCATCTTGCTGAGGACCAGTGAGATTTTCATTCACACGTCTCAGTTCTGGGCAGACATTTGGGAGCCACTATTTTGGTAGACGGCGAGCTTTGCCAGAGCCGACTTGTCTCTGACTCTCACTTGATCGCTCTCTCCCTCAGAGATCGATAACCTGGGGTCTCCCAAAGCTTATAACAGAAAACAAACTGATTTGTGGCACTGACACAGCCAGGTTGGGAGATAGATTATTCCAAGATCTGAAAGTTGTCTAAAATAACTAAACAGGAAAGCTCTTACTGAAACGTGTATGAGAGTCAGACCTAGACACGTTACAAGGGCTGTTTATTCCCAAAGAGCAAGCATGTTAGAAAATCCCTAATTATGATATCGCATTTAATTTTTCTTCTTATCTCTAAAAAGTAGATATGGTTATTGAGAGCACTGAAACCAATGAAATGAATATAGAAAAGCAAATAATTTCTGATGTCAAATTATTGCTTTCTCTTATTTTTCAAGTAACATGTATTGGGAAGAAAGAATGATTTTTCAAATTGGTGCCATCCAGTAGCTCTTTCGGGGATGATGGAAATGGCTCCAATCATCTGCACTGCCAGTGGGGTAGTCACGGCCTCGTGTGGCTGTTGAGCCATTGAAATGTGGCTGGTGTAACTGAGGAACTAAATTTCCAATTATATTTAAATATCATGAATTTAAAACACAATAGCCAGGTGTGTCTTTTTGGCTCCCACATTGGACAGTGTGGCTTCACAAACGTGACCAAGGTGCACTCAGGAGTATTGACCTGCAATCCGGGATGCCAACTTGGATGGCATCTGATCAGTTTTCTTAGTAAATTTGGGAAATTTTAAAAGGACCACTTTTTTTCTCATTAAGGAATCTTTAGCAAGTTATATACCTATCAATGGCTCCATTGAATTTTGAGCTATTTTTTGTCCGTAAATTAAGTTATATTTCCTCCATTACATTATAACACTTCTTTTAGAGAATGTGACCTTTGATTTATATATACACACATGTATATATTGCATATCATATATATTTCTGAAGATCAAGTGAAACAAGGAATGGGGTGTGTTAAACTTGAATGGTCCTTTAGTCTGAGGAGCATGTACTATGAATAGAGAGAGTGAGCAAATGAAAATGCCCACTAAGATGACCTTGCTTTGTGCACGGATGCACGTGCACACACACACACACACACACACACACACATACAGAAAGGGAACACACATTCATCAAGTCAAACCAGAACCTATCGAGCCTTTCTCATGTTTCTGTGACTTGACAGATAACTTACGTTTTTGCTGAAATAGTATTCTTTCTCCCTTAGTTGACAGGATACCCCTTTCAAGAGAATGTTAAGCTTCTCATTTTTTCTCAGATGCCTTTATCTGACCCTTTATCCCCTCCACTTTCCCTAACCACCCTGACCAGTCACTTCTTGCTTTTTTTTAGTGGAGCTGTCTGTGCCTGTGCATTTCAAGGGTCAAGGTGTTTGCTTTTGAAGAAATCAGTGTCATTAAGATGATATGAACAAGAACCAAGGAAGAAATACCTCTAGCTATGGTTACCATTTGTTGAGCACTTAATTAGTGCCAGGCATTGACAAAGCACTTCAAATATATTTTCATTGGTTTCTTCTGAAGCTTTATTTTAAAAAGTGATGATTATCCCAATTTTATAGGGATAATAAGACAACCCTAACCTAAAGCTAAGTAACGTGCCCGATGCTACACTGCTAGTCGGTGGTAGAGCCAGATTTGTTAACTCCAAAGCCCATGATTTAGAGGGGAAAATTGTATTCCCTGGAGTAGCTTGGTGTGGTGGGAGCAACATGGAACATGAGGTGAAAACACCTCTTGTTTACATTTCCTCCTTATGATGGCCTTTAACAAGTTGCTTAGCATCTCTAAGTCTTTCCCTCCTTCTAATATTGAATTCCCTCCTTCTAATATCTAATACCATAGTGATAGAGGATGAAGAGGCCTCCACAAGTGTTAGTTCTGTACTTCCTCCTCCCCTCCTGAAATACCAGGTTGTAATATGTCAAGTCATTCTAAACAGAGTCAGGTTTGTTTCATTTGCTGGTTTCACAAATAACAAAAATACAGTCAGTAACGAGTATGTTACAAGGGGCAGGCACTTGCTTTTATCTTTATTTTTAACTTCATTCCTCAGTTCTCACCAAGGTTGTTTATATAACTGTAAAGCTATTTTTTTCTCCTGGCTTTATTTATTTTTATTTTTTTCAAATTGTTCTTATTTTTTTTTAAAATTTTATCTTATTGCTTAAAGCATTACAAAGAGTATTACATATGTCTCCTTTTTTCCCCCCCTTGACATGACCCCGGCCTGCCCTACCCCCCAGTGTCTTGTGTCCATTGGTTATGCTTATATGCATGCATACAAGTCCTTCGGTTGATCTCTTACCCTCCCCCCTACCCCCGACCCTCCCCAGCCTTCCCACTGTAGTTTGACAGTCTGTTCGATGCTGCTCTGCCTCTGTATCTATTTTTGTTCATCAGTTTATAATGGTCTTTATTATCCATAAATGAGTGAGATCATGTGGTATTTTTCTTTCATTGACTGGCTTATTTCAGCTTTATTTATTTTTAATATTTTTACTGAATTTCACTTTAATTTGCCCTCCTCACTGGGATTGCCACTTGGCATTTTTCAAGTCTGTACTTGTCCTTAAAAACTACATGGCTACTCTTCCTGTAGCGGCCTGAGATGACCTCTCAAAATGGGTCGCTCGTCACTTGACCCAGAAAAACCCACAGAATTATGCAAGTCAGGAGGTTCAGATCTTCTTGTTCACTTTAAGAACACTTGTGAAACGGCCCAGGCCATCAAGGGTATGCATATCCGAAAAGCCACCAAGCTTCTGAAGGATGTCACTTTACAGAAGCAGTGTGTGCCATTCCGTTGTTACAATGGTAGAGGCGGTAGGTGTGCTCAGGCTAAAGCGTGGTGCTGGTCACAGGGTCAGTGGCTCAAAACAAGTGCTGAATTTTTGCTGCACCAGCTTAAAAATGCAGAGAAGAGTGCTGAACTTAAGGGTTTAGACATCGATTCTCTGGTTATTGAGCAGAGCTCACGGGTAGATTAACCCATAGTGAACTGTCCTTGACGCATGGAGATGATCTTACTGAAAAAGAGCAGATTGTTCCTAAATCAGAGAGGAGCTTGCACAGGAAAAAAAAGATATCCCAAAAGAAGAGAAGAAACAAAAACTGATGGCCCAGGAGTCAATCCAGCATAAAATAAATGCCAATAAAATAAATTACATGGCTACAATTTTGTTTAAATTTTTTAAAAATTGCCCTAGCTGGTTTGACTCAGTGGATAGAGCATTGGCCCATGGGCTGAAGGATTCAATTCTGGTCAAGAGCACATACCTCAATTGCAGGCTCATTCCCTGGCCCTGGTTGGGGTGTGTGCAGAAGGCAACCAATTGATGTGTCTCTCTCACATCATTGTTTCTCTCTGTCTCTCCCGTTACCTTCCACTCTCTAAAAATCAATGGAAAAATATCCTCGAGTGAGGCTTAACAAAAAAATTTTAAATTGATGCCAATTATTCCTCCATTATCACGGAGGAGGGCAATAGGATAAAATGGAAGATTGATGTTCATGAAACAATTGCTGTCAGGTATTTTTATGTGCTATTTTTATCAACACAATAAAAAAGTGAGGATTAATAATGTATTATTAGTATCCCCATTTTATGGAAAAGAGGTGATATTGCCCATGCATAAGTACACTCAGCAGGAAAGGGGTAGAGCTTGGACTTGAATTGCTGTGTCGTTGCCTCTTGGGTGGGGGAGAGGGAAGTGGATGAAAACACGTCATTCAAAAATCACTCATAAACTCTTTCTAAAAGTAATGGAAGCATATCTAGTATCTCTATTTAGTTGTTTTTGTTACATTTTTAAATTATTTTCTACAGAATGGAAAGCACATATTTCAAGTGTTCAGTTCATTGAGGTTTGATACTTGACAGTATTGTATAACCAAAGCAAGATGTGGAGTATTTCCATTTCCAAGAAAGTTTCCTTTACCCTTTCCTTTATCTCTTTCATTATGCTGTTGAGCCATCCACTGAGCTTTTTATTTCACTTATTGTATTTTTCAGTTACTGTATTTGTTTTAGTTCTAACATTTCCATTTGGTTCTTCTTTGTCTTCTATTTCTTTGGTGAGACTTTCTATTTCTTGGCTGAGGTTTTCTTTTTAAAAAAAAACTCATGTCAGTTGTAATTGCTTTTTTATTATGACTGCTATAAATCCTTTGTCAGATAATTCTGTCTCCTCTGACATCTTGGTGTTGCCATTTATTGATTACCTTTGCTCATTCCATTTGAGATCCTCCCAGTTCTTCATTATGAGTGATTTTTAAATTAAATTTAGATATTTCATGTCACAAATCTCTGGACCTTTAATCTTCAGTTTTCACTGGCTTGGCTTTCTTTAACACCACTCTGGCCCAATGGAGTTAGAAATCCAGGTGCCCCGCTCTGCCTCAGTTGGTACCTGGGCGGAGGGGCCTGTTATCACTTTGTGATGGAGAAAATCATCAGGTTCCTCTGACACCACCTCAGGAAGGAGGAAGTCCTGTCTCCATGCATTACCTCAGCTGACACTGCAGGGATGAACAGGTGGCCTTATTAACCAGATGACAGAGGTAAAAATCTCCTTATGCGGCCTTCTGTGACAACCAGCTCCTAGGGAGTCTCAAGGTCCTTATCGCCTAGAGAGGGTAGAAGTCTAGGCTTTCCACTCAGCCTTCACTCAGTGGTTGGGTCATATTCTTTTCTGTGATGTTCAAGCAGAGTGGTTTTTGTCTAAACTTTATCTTGCCAGACTGCCCCTCTCATGGTCCTTTGGCTAGAGAGGTCAGGCTTTTGTTGGCTTGTTTCTGTTCTGTGCCCTGTGGCATTTCTAGATTGTGGGCTGTGTCAGCTCCAAGCCTAGAATAGATGAGGCAAAAAGAAAGCCCAAGGAATTTACCACCATATTATTCCTTGGCTTCCAAGGTCCCTTGATGTCTTCCTTCTTCTACCTTTCAAAGTCATTTTTGTGTAATGTATAATGTCCAGCATTTTTATTTGTCCTCAGTAGGGTAAATTAAGAAGAGCATGTCTATTAATTTCTCAGAAGCATTGAAGAGGTACTACTTTATATTTAAAAATAAAGGCTATACAAAAACTTAGAGTAGATCACCTATAGTAAGTAAAGGAAAATATTGTTCTATAAAATCTCCAGTTCATATACATAGATAGAGATGTTTGGGGGCACTGGTTCACAATGAAATCTGGTTCAGATAGTATCATAGTTAAAAATGTCTTAAGGTCACCTGTGTAGTTCACTTATCTGACACCTGAATCCTGTCTAAAATTTCATAGAAACTCTAAATATATCCACTTTCGTATGCTCTTCATGAATGTTTGTGTGCCTTAGGGAGAGCCTTTCCCCAACTCTCCTGAGGTTGCAATAGGTAAGTTCAGCATTATTTTACTTTCTGCTATACTTAGATTATCTAGTCCAGATATCATGGGCAGGAAGGGTGAGTATCAGCTGTAGTGATTACTCTTAAGCAGACTTTGGGGAATGAGGAGCTCTGATAGCAAACTGTGACAAAGATAAAATTGTCTCTGTAAACACCAGACCAGAGTGAGTGTGCTTCACGTGGCACAGAAATGCAGTGTTGTGACACAGATGCACGTGGTCTGAACAGCTGGCTGGGACAGTGTCATCCAGGCCCAGCTCCAGTGCCCACACAGTGGTCATCAGGACTGCCATCTGGTAAACGGGTGAGGATGATAGATGTGCTATTTTGGGGTCCAACTCTTCACATTCATGTATTTCTTCCCCTGTCTTCTCATTGGCATTTGAATCCAATTAAATAGAGTAAGTCATCTCCATTAATGAAACCCATATTTGGAGAATGTCTGTTAAGGGTATATTTTATATGAGAGAGGTATACAACATGGGCTAGGAATTTTATCTCTAGCTAGAAGCAAGACATACCCATGAAACTAAACAGTGTATCTCAGTTCTAATAGCTAATAATGGGATTGGAATATATGTGTTTCTAAGGGCATTCATTCATTTAATAACATTTATTGGGTGCTGAGTATGTACAACTGTTTAGTCATTGCGAGCACACGGACACACAGGACCGTCTGCTCAGCAGAAAGCAGTCAGGTAAATCAGTTTCAGGACAGCTCTATGGTTCTGTGATTTGACATGTTCTTGGTGAATTACACAATTAGATTGGAAGCAACTTTTAGTTGCCCTTTTGAAAAAGAGATGTACATTGCTCATAAGAAGGAAATAGCAGTGAGTAGGACTGAATCAGGCTCTTTTCAACATACTTCATCCCATTCTGTAAGCAGTGACTGAGCACCTACTGTAGGTTAGTCACTTGGCTAGAGACTGGGTTTGTAAAGCTTAGTCAGAAGTAGTCACTTGCTTCAGGGGGTTCCCAGCCATAAACTAGGCAGACATGTTTGTAAATATTTGCAGTACATGGTACACACACACACACACACACACACACAGGACATATCTTCTAGTAAGAAAAAGAGGTGATTGTCAACATTGCTTAGGAGGCTATAATGGGTGCAAAATAAGTTAAAGCTCCATAGTAGAAAGGAGAGAGCCTTTGCTATTTCCTGAAAAGTTATCCACAAAAATAGGAAAATGTATATTCTGTACAAAGATGAATTCTGGCTAAGCAGAGAAGCACAGAACATCTCACAGGAGCTGCAGGCAGTTTCTGTGTGATGGTGGAAGCCCTCAGTGCAGGGCCCAGCGCAGCCTCCAGACCGGTAGGAGTGTTTGCACCCTGTCTTTGTGTATAGAGAGCTCAGGATAAAGGGGCCTTCAACTTGAATGAGGCTCCATCCCTTGTTTCACTGCAGGGAGAGTGGGGTGTGGGAGGGGATCAAAAGGACTTCACGGGAAGCTGGGTGACTTCTTGGCAAATAAGAGACACTCATTCCCCCGAATGGATGCAGCAACACCAGCACATCTTATTTCTCTTCTCGCGTCATCTTGAGGAGACTAGATGAGGCCTGGAACTCCGGGATAGTCTGTGACCTAAGGCACGTGAGAATGGGATCCCTGCGAGGTCCCGGTCAGGTCCAGGAGGGCCAGGCTCCCTTCCAGCAGTTGAAGATGCTCTCTGCCCAGCAGGCTGGGACTGGTTGTGAGAACACGCCCTTCCCGGGGAAATTTTAAAGGACTCTGTTGAGCTGTCATTATTACCATTTTTTAAAAAAGTTCTAACTGAAAATCTCAGTGAGATTATTGATAAACTCTCGAAACTTGAAACAAAGAAAATATCTTTGGAACTTCTCACTTATGGAGGCTGTAGAGGGATGAAATGCGTGGGTGTAGGGTTTTTATTTAGTTATTTTATTTTATTGTAGAATAAACATAACATAAAATTGACTATTTTAACCATGTTTAAGTGTGGGATTCAGTGGCATTGAGCACATTCGCATTGTTGGATCACTCCTGTCCATCTCCGGAACTTTTTCATCACCTCAAACAGGGCCTCTGCACTAAGCAATATACCCCATCTCGCTCTCCTCCAGCCCCTGGTCACCACTGATTTGCCTTCTGTCTCCATGAATGTGGCCAGTCTAAGTATTTCATATAAGTAGGATCATACAATATATTTGTCTTTTTGTGCCCGGCTTATTTTACTTAGTGTAATGTCTATAAGGTTCAGCATGTGTCAGACCTTCATTCCTTTTTAAGACAGAATAATATTCCACTGGATGTGCCATCTTTTTTTATCCAAGTATCTGTCGATCGACATTTGGGGTTATTTCCACCTTTTGGCTTATTATGAATAATGCCTATGAACATGGGTGTGCAAATATCTCTTTGAGTCCCTCCTTTAAATTCTTTGGTTGAGTGGCTGGGTCAAATGGTAAATTCTAGGTTTAACTTTTTTAAAAAAAAATTTTGTATTGATTTTTAAAGAGAGAGGAAGGAAGAGGGATAGAAATATTGATGAGAAAGGAACATCATTGATTGGCTACCTCCTGCACGCCCCCTTACTGGGGCCCTGATAGGGAATTGAACTCTGACCTCTTGGTTCCTGGGTCAATGCTCAACCACTGAGCCACATTGCTCAACCACTGAGCCACATTGGCCAGGCTAGGTATAACTTTTTGAGGGATCACCAGACACTTTTCTGTTCACACCGGCAATGCATAAGGTTGGAATTTCTGAGGAAGTGGGTTTTCACACATGAAAAAGAGTTGGTGCCTTCAAATGGCAGCTCAAAACAATGCTAAAACATGTGCATTTGCAGTGAAACATTTTCCTGTTAAATGTAAAAGCAATATTTAAGAAGTCTGTTTTGGTTTTCAGCTCTTCATTTTGAAGTGCTCAGTATCAGCAGCATCGACATTAGAGTGACAGCACTTTAGGTAGAGACCGCAAGCAGCTTGGAGTGTCTGTTCAAAAAAGATAAAGACATGAGACTGGTCGGGAAGATCAGGGGAACATGAAGAGGGTCTCTAAGCCGACTTGTGAGCTGCAGGGCCCCTTAAATGGTGTAAATAACTTTATTGAAAACAAGAGGGACATTGATGAAGACGGAAAAGAGAAAACCAACTGGGGCACCTTTTACATGATGTGCAAAGAAAAGGCAGTCGCAGCTTGCAAGAGGGCATTTGAAAGTTGCTTGACATATAAATATTAGGGACATGAAATTTCAGGGAAAACAAAGCAAAGGCTGTCAGAAATGGTTTTAAATAAACAAAAGCAAGCACAGAAACCTAAATCAACTCCTGGGTTTGCAGGTGAGGCAGGAACAGCTATGGAGGATTAAAATATTTGTGTGAGGAAGGCGGCTACGTGTGTAGAAAATCAAAATACCGCATTCTGCCTCATGTTTATAGATTCCTTACATTTTGAATGCTAGGTATTTACTAGCAGGGAATAGTTTCCCTCAGACTTAAAGGCATGGTTGTGAGGAAAAAAAGAGGAGATGGCTGGTTCATTCAGCAGCTGAACAAATGTTTCTTAGATGTTTACTATGTGCCAGGTTCTGGACGGAGGGGTGGCGGTCACGGAGATGAATGAGACGTGGAGCCTATGTGGAGGAACTTGCAGTTGTGGTGGGCGGGGCATAAAGATCAACTAGGTAGACACCCTCAATACAGCCAGGAGGTCAAGCTCCAGGATACTGTGTGCATGGAGGCCTGGGGCTTCTCACTCTGGGAGCCAGTGACCCCTAGAAGAAGCAGTCTGACCTGACACATGCGCTGAGGAGGAGCTAGCCTCTCAAAGAAGGAAATGGGATTCAGGGGGAGTAGAACTCTTTCTAGGAGGAAGGACCAGCTTGAGCAAAGGTGAAGGATGTATTAGAGTCTGATTTGGTGGGGAGGTGATGGGGAGGGAGGACAGGAGGTCCTAGAAGCTGCCAGCAACTCAGTGGTATTGCTAAGCCATGAATCGCAAGACAGGAAGAAGTCAGGGATCAGGCCAGAGAGAAAGATTTGTTTTTCTTTTCCTCATTAATGCTTAAATCCATCCCACATTAATCCCCCATCTCCCCCCATGAGCACACCACTTTTTAGTAATCACAGTTTTAGTTTTATAGATGATGGAGTGTTCAGTGTAAGCAGGCTGTTCTTTGGAGTTGGGGAAGCTCGTGCTCTCATGGGCTTTGTCCTCTTTCTACCACGGCCTGAATTAGGCATTGTGGTTGTGTCTCCAGCACCCATTTTGTTCCTGCCTTGTTGAGTAGCAGCAGTGAAGTTTTGGGAATTGCCTTTAGCTGAAGGTTGGCTGGTTTAAGGGTGATCCTATCTCTACTGAAAAGTTTCAGTTCACTAATGGCCGTGTGATTCACGAGAACAGAAGGAAGTTTGGAGGAATGACCAACCAAGCTGTTTCTTTTGCTAGATGAGAACCAGAAGCTTGTAGCTCGATGTGCCCTGAGGGGACCTAGGCTATGGTAAAGGTCACATTATGGATAGCAAAATGGAGAGATTTAAACATGTACATCAGAGTCCTCAATGACCCTGTTGAACTGTGAAATAGCTAACTCTGAGCTTTTGTCATTACTGAACTTCCTGTCCCAAAAGCTAATAAAGTGTCTTATTACTTAATTCATTTTGGGTTTGTTCATCTGAAACTTGAAATTATCTGCATCCTAAATGATACTTGATCATTGTAATCTTCAGCAGACACCTGTATGACTTTTTGTGAAAGTCTTTGAGCCTCATTTTTATCTGTGAAATGAATGTAATTATGTCTCACAGTGTTTCATGAAGGTTATTTGAGATCCAGCACAAAGCCTAAGGGCGGAGCCATGGACTAATATATGTTGAGTGCCTACTACATACCACATAATAGTCTGATCCTTAGTTGTAGGAACATTAGGGACTAGAAGAGAAATATATGGATAATTTCATATAAAGTGGTATAAAGTGACATGCATATGGACCATTGTACAATCAGTTTCAGGTCATTCAACATTTGTTGAATACTACTTGTCCAGACACATGATC
>NW_005871065.1:5984775-6180554 GCF_000147115.1 Myotis lucifugus | reverse complement strand
GTTGAACTGTGCTGTTTTCTTCTTAAATGGGTAGAATTGTTTCTCAAATCCTACCAGGAGCAGTGGTACAGAAACCTTAACTTCATGAAACCATAAATGTAGAAGTCGCAACTACACGATACCTGGAAGTTGAAATGATGTAAGTGGGCTATTTTTTAATTCCTGATACGAAGGTCATCCAGGACCTCCAGAGCTTGCTCGAAACCAAGGAAAATTTAAGGATGAGGATTAGATTCACAAACCCATTTTCTCCACTGTGCTCATGAAACTTTTGGGAAACTTGAACATCTGATCCAAGAGAGGAATAGACACCCTTAACTACCTGAGAGCAGAAAGATGGTGAACCACTGGAAGGCTATGCCTTTGGCAACTCTCATCAGGTACCTTGCTATTTGTCAGGGAGAGGGGTTGAGTGCTGCATGCATGATTGACAGCTGGGCCTTTTATTGGATCCACTTTTTTTTAAAGGGGCAAGTTGGTGTGAAAGCCTCTGTTTCTCACATGGCAGCTGTGAGTCATCCCGGGAGCCGGAACCAGCAGGGAACGCCAGGAGCCTGATACAGGCTGATGTGTTGCTTTGGCCAAGAAATCTGGGAAAGCGCATTGTGATGAAGTTGCTTCGTATTTGACTGCCTTTCTTTTAAAATAGAAACTTCTGTTATTCACAGGAAGGTGCCAGAGGCTGTTTGCATCTCCCTTTTTTCTGTGCAAAAGTGTTTGATTTTTAAGCAGCCTATTTTTATCATCCTTTTCCACCATCACCAGGACAACATCTTCTTGTTTTGAGAGCACGGGGGTAATGTCTTCTGGACTTGAACATTGGTGGTGGGCTATAAGGCTGAGGGCAAAGGGAGAGACCACGTGGTTTGCTTGGCTTCTCTCCTATTTGGAAACTGGAGAAGAAGGTCACATTTACAATGAAAATGAGAGTAGCTGCATATAAAGCAACTTCTGGAGCCAGATTCCCTCTGAGAAAGCATTCATTTCAAATGCTTGTATTGAGGACTCACTTACTATGGGCTATGTGCTGTGCTAGGAGCTCAGGAAACAAAAATTATTAGACATGGTCTCTGAGCTCCAATGAGGAGCTACCAGGAAGGTTGAAAAGAGACAGGTATGTGACCGATAATGGCAATGAAAGTGTTGTTGTTCCTATGCTAGTGGTTGAGTACAAAGGAAGGTGGTCATTTCTTCCTGGGGGTGTCAGGGAAGTCTTTGCTTTAAGAGTGACACTTTGGAGCTTTGAAGAAGAATAGGTGTTCACCTCGTGGATGGATGTAGAGGACATTTTTGCACCAGTGGTTCTTCCCAGTATGGCATCAGGGAATTTGTATAATGCAGCAAGGATCCTTCCATGTAAAGAATGTAAGGACAGTGCTTGACATTGTGTTGGATCTCTGACTTATCATTGGATGGGAATCAAAGAGAAACACTAGGGTTTATGTGTTGCAACAAGACAGGACCATGGCACTATCCCCATTTGGGGCTGGCTAAATTTTCTTTGTCTGCCCTGTGCATTGTAGGACATTTAGCAGCCACCCTGACCTCACACACTATATGCCAGTAGTATCCCATCCTGTCACAACCTGAAATATCTCCAGGCGTTGCTAAATGTCCCCTATGGAGTAAAACTATCCCCAACTGAGAAACACTGAGCTGGAAAGACAGGTGGAACAATTCTGGAGCTGAAGACTGGTAAGGGTTAGTAGAATTGTAGAAATATTAGACACTTGCTGGCCTACATGGGGTTTCTTGGGAGAGTTGTTGATTATTAGTATATAAATAAATTTCTGGAGCTACTCATCTGAAGAGCAGTGTAGAGTATGAGGAACTTGGTGATACATTAACACCTATAATTTAGAACCTGTGAAAGTCACCAGTGAATGACTTTCCATTTGGAACTCATAATGGAAGCCACTGGTTTCCTCAGTCTATGGAGTCTTACTACAGAGAGCAGATCTCTCCCAACTAGTAGCCAAGCCAGCTCTGCATTGTTTTCTGTATCAGCTTCTCGGAGGGATGTCAGCCTTTCTTCATGAGGTGACCCCGGAGTCTCTCCAAATGCATTTCACTTCTAAGACCATCACGAATGAACTCGCCCAATGTGTCTAAATTCATCTGGCCGTTTCTGCAAGATTCAATGAGATGCATGCAGAGAGCTGCTCCATGTTATTATACAAATGTGGTAAGGTCTCTTAGAAAATTGAAATAGAGACTCTTGTAGAGCCACACCATTATGGAGCATACAAATATGAAGGGCACATGGTCCCTGTGATGGCTAAGCTCAAGAACAAGTTGAGTAACCTCTGTGTCTCACTGTTTTTTCTTTGTAAAAGGAGGTGATATAAATATGTATATTTCTTACAATGTTTGGTGAGAGTTGAAAGGAGATCATGCCAGTAAGCCATCGGCACAGTGCCTGACATTTAGTAAGTGCTTTATACATGTTAACTGCAAATTTATTATCAATCAATATTTTAACTGCTATCATAATATGCCTGGATGCTCTGAGAGTATTGACATGCAGCCTTAATTGAGAATGGGTAATGGGCATCAGAAAAGGCTCTGAGTAGTGGGAGAGACTCAAAGGGAGTCCTGAAGGATAAGGAGTTAGAAGCTGGGCAGAGTGAGTGGGACAAGGAGGGGTTTTCAGCTTTGCTGTTCCCTCTGCTGTAATGATACCTGTAAGACTCACGGCCTTTCTCCAGCAGGATTTCTCTCAGCTGTCATCTTTTTTCTCATTGAGGTTTTCCATCCACATCCTCTTTAAAACTGAGCTTCTTATTCTTTCACACCCTATCTTCTTTCTTGGCACACGACACCACTGGCATTTTACTTACCAATTTTGTTTATCGTCTGCTAGTAGGTAGGCTCCAGGAAGACAGACTTTTTTTTAACTTTTGCTGACAGCTCTATAAGTACCATCTACATTCTAGAACAGTGCCTGGCACAGAGTTGGAGTCCAATAAATATTTGTTAAATGCATTCCAGGCATGTGGGCAGAAGCCTGGAGGTGAGAGAGAACATCTGTTTCGGGAAATGATGTGGCTTAAGTGTAGAGTGTATGCTTAAAAGAAGAAAGAGGCTAGGCTGGAGAAGTAAGCAGGGAGTTGCTCAGAGAAGGCCTTCTTTGATCTTGTCCTTTATCCTGAGGAGATGCTAGAAGTTTTTAAGGGACTGGTCATATTTTCATTTCCTTAAACTCATGCTAGCATCACTATGAATAATGCAAAGGAGAGGGAGCACACTGAGGACAAGGAGATAGGCACTTGACTCTTGTCCGTTCAGGTGAAAAAGTATAGGGGCCTTAATAGGACATAGAGGAGGAAACATGGTTGAAATGAGGAAGTTGAAGGGGTGAGATGTGACAACCAATTAGATGAAGAAGGTAAATGGGGAACGAGGCATCCAAGATTATTTCAAAATTTCAAATTTGGACATTTAGGCAGCCACAAAGCAGGTTTTTGCCCCTGGCTTTGTCGGTCTGATGCTGGTCTGGGACTCTGAGTCTGGAGTAAGACACACAGTGACAATGCACCTTGTGAACGTTTCAGGACCCTCGAGTCAGGAGCAGTGCCCTGCTGAGCAGCTGAGGCAGCTATCATCATTAGGTGTCTCTGACTGTTTTCCTTTCTGCTTATTTGCCCTTTGCCTTTATTTTGGTCTGGATTAGTCCCAGAAGCAGACCTTGAGCCTAGGATTTGAGTGCAATTAGTTTATTAAGAATATTATCCCCAAGAACAGTGATAGAGAAATGGGAACATCAAACAGGGAAGAGAAAGAAGTCAAGAAAGAGTGTGAGCCCACTGTGAACATCTGGGGCTCAGTTCCACTGGGGACCTCTGGGAGTCTGGGTAGAAAGTGGTTTTCAAAATGTGGTCCTAAGACCAGCAACATTGACATCACCTATGAACATGTTAGAAGTACAAGTTCACATGCTCTACTATGAACTTCTAAGTTAGAATATCTGGGGACGGAGCCCATTAAACTATTTAAACAAATGATCCTGGTGATTCTTATGCATATTAAAATTTTAGAACCACTGATATAGAATACACAAGAGATAGCTTCCACAGACAGCAAAAAGTTGGATATATTTTCTACCAATTCCTGTGTCTTTGAGCCATTAAAAATGAAAGAAAAGGGTACATGGGAAATGGATGGTTATACTGTAATCTTGAATTGATATGGCCTATTGAGGTACATAATTCTGTGCTTTGAAGTGCTTTCCACAATTATATTCAAATTTGGCTTGCAAGGTAATGTTTCCAAAGCACTGTGGGAAAATTTTAAATTGGTTTTATTCTAATTTTTTCCCTTGCTGAGGTCCTACTTCACTCACTGTCACATTTTTCTTTTCACACCGAGACCTCTTCTCCTCATGCTTCACCTGTGTTGAATTGGGCATGACTTATAAGAATCATAGAAAAAAGAAAGGGAAGAAAGAACAGGAAGAAGTGCATATTAAAGTCAGCATACTGGAAAGAAGCTGTATGACAAGAGCTGACTCTTGATGTGAAGTATTAAGTAGCCTTGGTCAGATTTCTGAAAAATGTTGTAAAACTTCATGGACGTAGAACTTTAAAGTGAAGATGCCGGCTGTCTAAATACTAACCCAGGGTATTTGGCTTTTTTGGTGATATACTCTAGAAATTTCCCCAGTGCCTCCAAATGGTTAGATTTGAGAGCTACTCTCTGGTCCTCGCTTGGAGATTTCACTTGGTTAACAGGGCCAGTGAGGACATTAACACTACAGATTTGCAGATGGCCCTCATGGGGAGAAAAACCTAATGCCCAGGAGTAAATAACACATCCAAGAGAGTATTTCTCTCCTCTGACTTAACAAGGCTTCCCAAATGTGGTACTTTTGCAGATGAATTTAGGAACCAGGAGAGGGAGGAGATGCCAGGAACAGGGGTGTCCTGGAAAAGCCAAAGCCATCCTCTCTTTCCCCAAATCCTCCTCCCATCATCTTAATTGAAAGAAAATGTGTCCATTTTTCTTTGAGGACTCAAAGCCAAGCTCTCCCCAGGGACAGTTAATAGTAGTTAATTCTACTTATAACTGGACCTCACTCCCTCAGTCTTTTCTCCATTTTCACTCTCCCGAGGGGATCTCCTTGCTCACAGGGCTTTAAATGCCACCCAGACATTGAAAATGTCAAATTTATATCTTCATGTCAGTCATCTTTTTGTGTATGTGTGCTGCAGATTCAGATGTCCACCTGATTGCTGACACAGCTCCTGTGGACATCTGAGCTGTGGATAGCTCCTAAAACTCACCTTGTCTAGAAGAGACTCCTGACCCTCCTCTAGGGTCCTGAATGTGCTCCTTCTGCAGTTTCCCATTTCAAGAAAGTGCCCCTCCACCCACACAGTTGCTCAAGCCAGAAATTTGGAAATCATCTATGTCAGTTTCCTTTCTCTCATCCTCTGCATCTCTTCAATTACATAGGGTTGTTGATCCGACCTCTAAAATGCCTCTTGAAGCCCTCCACTCTCCCATCTCCACGGCCTCCACAATAGGCCCAGCACTGGCCTCAGAACTGGTCTCAGCAGCCTCTCTGCAAATCCATTGCTTATGTGGCAGCCAGGGTGAACTTTATAAACAGAACTGACTGTTTTCCTCTCCTGCTTGAAATTCTTCAATGATTCTCCATTGCTCTTAGGATCAAGTTCTAAAGCTCTGGAAGGCCCTCTATGATCTAACTCTCATCTCCTACTTCTCTCTCACTCAAAATCTTTCCTGATTCAAGGTCTTTGTTTTCCCTACTCCTAATCTGGGTAATTCACATCTCACTGTAAATGTGAATTTTCTGAAGGAGGTCTCCCATCACTCCATTGAACAGTTTAAAATAGTTGTTCATGATCTGTTGCTCACTCAGCTTTTCACAGAGTGTATCAAAAGTGCAGTTATAAGTTATCCATATAGTTATTTATTTACTGTCTATTATTAAATTCTGGAGTGTTAAATTTCAGAGTGTTAAAGGTGGCAAAGAATTGGAGTATCCAGGAATACTCAGGAGAGGTGTCTGGCAGGTGAGCCAGTGCAAGAGGCTAGGGATAGAGAGACTAAGACTCTTCCCTCCCCTATTCTGTGTACTAAACTACAGAGAGGAGACAAAAGAGATCACTAGACATGTAGGACCACAGTGTCTATTAATGATGCTGAACAAGAGTCAGTCATCTCCTATAATTCAGAGCTTCTGGTAATCTTGTTGGAGAAGCTTACCACCTAGAACCTTGGGCCTGATTCATATGCCCAGTTACTGGTACAAGATGGAGATGAAGACAGAAATGGGGATGGAACTAGAGAGGGAGAGAAGGAGATAAGGAGAGAAGGAGAGAGATCCTATATGGTGGGGAAGTCCTTCCACACTGAGACAAGAAGTAGAGAAGAAAGACCCTTTCTGCCTGAAATCCCAAAAGTCCAAAGAAGCAAGAGGCCATTTTGAGGGGGTTCAATGAATGGTAACTGACTAATTAGCCTGGCTATGACTCGTCTGTACTGGGGAGAGAGTAAACAATAGCTGATGGAGTGAGGGGGCTAAGTGCTTGTTCTTAATGTCCTCCTTATTGGAAGGTAACACATTTCCTTCTCTAGTGAAGAGAAGAAATAAGGTTTCTCCCCTTGTGGCCAGGAGGTTGAATGTTAACACATGCCTTATTAGTACCTATGGAGAAGATCCTAAGAATTTTCTCCTTTACTCTATTAATATGGTGATTTCCCATTGTACCTCACATCTATATTCTTTATATCTTTTATATTATTAGATAGTTATCATCTCTTTATGGATCAATGTCTCCAATTGTGTTTGAGCTTTTGGGAAGAAAGACCACAGTTTTTCATTGTTGTAACTTATAGATTTACACAGATTTTGGTGCATTTTATACTCCGTAATGTTTATCAAATGAATATGCATGTAAAAGAAAAAATAGGATCAGAAGATGATAAGATACTATTTGTAATATTTCAGCTTTTAGGAGGCTCCTTGTCTCTGCTGGTACTTGTGTAGCTCCCACACTCTCCTGAATCACTAGTTAGTCTATGATCATTATAATTCTGTTTTTCTCCAAATAACCCATGTGTATATATTTTAATACTTTTTCTTCCTAAGTAATCCAGGGAGAGACAACAGGCAATCATGATTCCAGGCATGCAGAGTCCATATAGCTTTGCAGGATCATTCTAAGCTTACAAGAAAACTGTGGCTTGTTTCATTATTTACAAATAATGAACCAAAGTGGCTAACCTCCTCATGTATGTCTGAATGGAACTGTGCTTTTTATTTTTTAAAACCAAGGTTTTGTCTGTGAGAGTGTAGAGAGACACTTTGAAATTAGAATAACTAGTACCCTGCTTTTAATGAGGACCCAGAAATAATGAGATTATAGAACCAGCATGAACTTGATGCTACAGAGCTAATTTAGTCCACAAATTTATATGCTACATAACAAGACCAAGTAAGACTTAAGCTCTACTGAGGTTTCTCTCTCTTTCTCTCTAATGATGGATTTACCAAAACACAAATATATATGACACAACTGCTCATGTTTTAAAATAATAAGTATGCTTTTCTCTTTGTTGTATGTTCATTTAAATGTGTCAGTCCCCAAGACATGACCAAACAGTGATAAAGCAGGGGTGAAAATGTAGACATTTTCTGCATGATACTTTTTAAAGTCACCAGGAAACTATTAAGAGATTTGAGACCAAACACTACAGTAGTAAGATTCATAATAGGGGAAACTTAGTTGTTAGGAAAGTCACTTCTATCTGTTTGGAAAGGGAAAGTAGTGCATAGAGAACAAAGAGAGAGAAAACATTAAGATGCTCAAAAAGGGGTTCCAAGTCTTAGGGACATTTTGAAGATTGTTGTTTTAATATAATTTTTAGAAATTGAAAGAAATTGGATTGGGAAGACACTGTGACACTGAGCTATATGAGCCTGGCATCTGTACTGTTGTCCGTGGGGTAAGGGATGGAGGTCTCAGGTGAGCCTAAAAGAAACTCGGGACATCTGGCCATGTCTGTGAAGTGGCGGAGGCAATAGCCTTCAGCCACCTATTTATCTGAGGTGATTTATGTGAGATTAAGGGCGCTCCTTTTAAAAAGGGATTGATGCCTCAGTCCATGAAAGGGAAGGGGGTTGGGGGACATGAAGAGGGCATTAGAGTGTCTGAACCCAGACTCATGGAATATATTGGTTCCCTGTGGTGGGACAGGATGGTGGGGGATAGAGGGGCTACAGATAGAAGTTGGAGGACCCACTTCTACCAGTGAGAATTGAAAAGAAAGTAATCCTGTTTGGAGAAAATATGGGACAATATGTGGAGACTATGAAAAACATATATCTCCCTACTTCTGAAGGACAGTCTTTGGCACTATAAAGATTTGCTTATGGATCATAAGAAATTATGGATCACTGATGTCTTGGCATGGACATCAGTATTGACATGACCCCTACTTGATGCTACAGAGCTAATTTAGTCCACAAGTTTATATGCTACATAACAAGACCAAGTGGTTAAATTGGAGAAAGGAGGGAAATCAATTAGAGACCTGATGGTCCTGAAATTTTATAACAAATGACTGGCCTGGAGTTAAAACTCCATCCCTGGACCAAGACTATATAAACTATAGTCCTCACTAAGCATGTCACCAGGCTCACAGTTTCTTTCATGGAAACTCCTAGTCTGTCTCATGAAAATCCAGTGTTTAGGTTGAAAACCACCATAACGCAATTCAGGATGGCCATTGCTGGTAATGCTGGAGAGAAAACATTAATTATCTAAGTTCAACAAGTGTTCTGTAGAGATGAAGAGCACTTCACAATATTGAGAAGGACCTCAGCATTCTTTACCTCTGCTTCTCCTTCAACATTTTTTCCAAAGAGTAGGATGTTGACTTGAATATTAAAGAGGAGGGACAGTTAATGGGCCACAATGCTGAGCCTGCAGTCTTATTCTTCCTTGTGATTCCCTTTTCTCTAACATGCAGTGCTCCTGAGAGGGGTAAACTATGTAGTCATTAATATTGGGGACATAGGTAATATGAAAAAAAATTGGGATTTGGGAGAATGAGACACTTGCTGAGGAATAAAAAGTACAGGAAAAGAAAGGATAGGATATATCACAAATATCACTGACATTACAAGTTGGTGAAGGGCAAGCTTTGCTCACAACCATCCTGTTTTCATTACTCTACATCCATCTTTGGAGTTCCCACCTCAAAACACAATTTTGCCTTCTCTGACCTTGTGAATTCAGAGTGAAAATATTCCCGTGAAACTTGAAACCAATATATTACAACACAATGTGGATTCCCCAACATGATCAGTTCTGGGTGTGCGTTGGCTGTAACACAGGATCTTTCCCCAAGCATGCCAGTGTGCTTTATACCAGGTCTATATTCTTCTCCACCTTTTGCAATTAATGGAGAGAAAGATAGAAAGATGGTTGGTTTGACAGAGAAAAACAAGTATCACATGATCTCACTTACATGTGGAATCTAATGAACAAAATAGAACAAGAGACATTGAAGCATGCAACAGACTAATATATTATTTCAGAGGGAGGAGAATAACCAAAGAACTTCTATGAATATATGCATAACATGGACACAGACAATAGTGTGCTGAAGGACTGGGGAGAGGGAGGGAGCAGGGTAGAGAGGGTAAATGGGGGAAAACGTAATACTTTCAACAATAAAGATAAATTTTTAAGAAAAGAAAGATGGCTGGCTTGCTAGAAAACAGAAGCAGAACCAGAAATAGAACCTACAAATCTAACTTTGTAGGTTTTTTTTTCACTCTTTCTAAAATTATGGAACCGTTTCTTTCTCCTCCTTTTCCTTGTCCCATTGCGCTTCCCACTTGTGAATGTTGTTCACACCAGTGCTTCATGGAAATGACTTCCCTGGAAGGAAAAAAGATAGAATTGTGAAAGCAAAGTTCTGAGTTTTCAACAGCCTATATTCTTGGAATGCCAGAATAGGATATTTCTAGTCATTTATAGAGATGTTCAGAACTCATTATGAAAGTGTTACCAGGAGGTTCATACTCATATCTAAGACAGATATCATTGAGCTTTGTTACTTATGTTCAAACTTGGTGTTATGACCTACAAAAATAGGGATGAAGTTACATCTGTGGTAGGGTTTTTTATGAGGATTAAATGATAATTTATATAAAATGATTAGCTGTTTTTAATTTCCTGGCAGTAAACAAAAGTAAAAATGATACCATGTCACAACCTTCAACTTAACATAATTCAAATAATTTCAATTTCATAAATATTTCCCATGTACCTATTTGAAGAAGTTCCCTCTATTCCTGGGAAGAGGAGGTGATAATTGAATTACATACAGGGCTAATTGTGTCCCCAGGCCAGCGTTCGGTTGATTTCTTTTTTAAAATATATTTTTATTGATTTCAGAGAAGAAGGGAGAGGGAGAGAGAAATAGAAACATCAATGATAAGAGAGAATCATTGATCGGCTGCTTCCTCATGCTCCACACTGGGGATCGAGCCCACAACCCAGGTATGTGCCCTAATTGGGAATGGAACGGTGACCTCCTGGTTCATAGGTCCATGCTCAACCACTGAGACAGGCTACATCAAGTTTTGATTCTATGGGAGTGATTATGGGAACCACTATCAAGGAAAACAATATACCAACAGTGTTGGTTCCATCTTTATTGCCCATTTCTTTAACATAGCAGCTCAAAACATGGATTCCAGAACTAAAAGTTCCTTGAATAATATCCTGCCTCTGGCTCTTTCTGGCTATGTGACCTTGGCCAGTGTCTTAATCTCTCTTTGTTTCAGTTTCTTCATAATAATAACCACTTCAGACAGTGATTGTAGGGATTTAAATGGTCCAATTCATCTAAGAGAGAGTCGTGCCTGGCTTGGTGGTAAGTGCTAATTTTCTGTTAGCTTGTATCCTGATTTGTTGTAGTTTGACTAGATTGGATGCATTGTCATCTAGAGCAGTGGTCAGCAAACTGCAGCTCGTGAGCCACATGCGGCTCTTTGGCCCCTTGAGTGTGTCTCTTCCACAAAATACCAACTTCTGCGCATGGGCCATGAAGTTTCAATCGCACTGTACGTGCGCGCCCGCATGTGGTATTTTGTGGAAGAGCCACACTCAAGGGGCCAAAGAGCCGCATGTGGCTCACGAGCCGCAGTTTGCCCACCACTGCCCTAGAGGATTTGGCTGCCTATCTATCACAGTCTCATAGGAGGAAGTACCTTGGTGGGTGATTGTGTTCTAGAATGTAATTCTCCATTTATACAGTCTCACAGTTTTGCATATACACTGAAACTTACAAATCTGAAGGTCAATTTATTTGCCACAATAAATATAACCATGTATATTGTAGTGGTTAAAAGTATGGACTCCTCAGATATATTTTAATCTTGCTTTAGCTCAGACATGGTTAATTGGCTGTTCTTGGGCAAATTACTTATCTGATCTGTGCTTCAGTTTCCTCTCCTAAAAGATTAGGATAATATGAGTATCACATTTTAAGGAATATGATGAGGATCCCCTGCTATATTTTATGTGAAGCACTTAGTACATGGGGCAGAAACTTTTAGGACAAGTCAATTTGAAGGCTCTCCTTTCTGTCTGCTCATGAAGGCAACATGTCTCAGCTTCCCTTTCAGTTAGGTGGGACCATGTGACCGATTTCTGGCCATTGAAGGTGAGCACAGGTAGTGTGTATCAATTCCAGACTGGCTCAACAAAGCTCCCATGTGCAATCTTTGCTCTCTTTCTCTGTCCATCAAATTGAATTACTGTCTCTAAGGCAGGGGTCCTCAAACTATGGCCCGCGGGCCACATGCGGCCCGCCAAAAACATTTATCCGGCCCGCTGGGTGTTTTTGCCGCCGTTGTATGCATATGAATTTGTTCATAGTTTTTTTTAAACTATAGTCCAGTCCTCCAACGGTCTGAGGGACAGTGAACTGGCCCCCTGTTTAAAAAGTTTGAGGACCTCTGCTCTAAGGGCTTGGGGATGGGGTAGAGGGACAACAATGCCAATGACAGGAGAGACCTAAATTCCTGACTCATTGTGTGGATTAGAGCTTCCCCGCTCTTCCCCATCAAAGACCCACACTCAACCATAATGAGAGATAAATTTTAAAACTTTTATTCAGTTAAGCTACTGAGATTTTGAAACAGCACTTTTAGCCTAGCCTGGGTAATATAGCATAGTTGCTGGCTGATTAAAATGATTAACAAATGTTGGCTAATAACCATCGTCAGCAATCAGACCCCGATGCCCATGGTCACATTCTCTCCCCATACAAGGTTCCACTTGGGAAATTAAATAAGGCTTCTGTGCATTTCTCAAAACATTTCTGGGCAAAGGATTAGAACAAAGGGAGGTGGTTAGACCCAAAGCAACTTCATTTCAGTAACAGGGATACAACCTCTGCTCATCCCACAATAGCGAACTCCTTTCTATGGACCATAATACTTCTGCCTTCTGATCCAAAGTCAAGATAGGGCTACGTCAACACTAATACCTTTGTTCCCTTTGGGGTAGCCTTTTATAGATGGCATATACGTCATATTTATTGTGCTTGCACATCTTTTTTTTTCAAATAAGAGTCAATGCAGTTGATGGGGTATCAGCTCTGGCTAAGTTATCAAGAATCCATCTTTTTTTTTTCTGTTAACTTGACTGACCCTGATATGCCAAAATGATGCTCAGTGTGTGCAGTATCAGATATGCTTATATAAGTTGTACTTCCTATCACCTTGATTGGAATTTTGGACATTTTCCCAACTCTAACTGATAGGTTGATGGAAGGAGACTTGACTTTGGGTGGTGAGCACACAGTACAATATACAGATGATGTATTATAGAATTGTACACTAGAAACCTATATAATGTTATTAACCAATGTAATCCCAATTAATTCAATAAGAATATTTTTTAAAAAGAACTGATAGGTTGACATTGACAGATGGTTTGGATAATATTTTAGGGATAGATTTTAGTAGTTTTATCTTCAGAGAGTACCTTCATTTTTAAGTTCTTAAAGTCACCTTACTTTTGCCAAGACTATTGCCTCACTGATTGGAATTTCATTTATATTTTGTACCCTCCAAGCCTTCACTGAGGCCACTTGACATCATTGGACTTTCTTTTACATCTAAGTATTCCAAGGTATCTGCCAGCCCCTGGGCTCATTTGGGGTTGGTGCTTTCAGAAGCTTGACTATCTCCGTGTCATAGCTGACATGATTTATTGGCCCAACGCAGTGGAAAAAATGAACTCGTAGAGATTTACCATCTGGGCGGCACCATCAGATGAGCTAGAGAGAGCGCTCACTCTAAAAGGGGAAACATGATAAACCTATGCCCTTTCATTACTGTATTTCTGTACAATTCCACAATTAAACACCTATTATGTGTCAAGAAGTATAATTATGAGTAAGTTGCAGTTTTGTGCTGGAAAGGGTGGCTTTTGGATAAATAGGTGGTGGTGGTGGCAGCTTCTTCCTCCTCCTCCTCCTCTTCCTCCTCCCTTTTCCTCCTCCTCCTCCTCTTCTCCTCCTCCTCCTCCACCTCCTCCTCCTCCTCCACCTCGTCCTGCGTGTTCTTCTACTTCTTCTTCTTACAGGACTATAATTTTAATAAGGTCACTTGGGGTTGTGCTTAAAGATGCTCAATAAATTTTTACATAAATATACACCTTTGGGACTATTACTCAGATCAAGACATAGAACATTTCCAGCACCCTGAAGGCTTGCTCCTGTGCTCAATAAATTTTTACATAAATATACACCTTTGGGACTATTACTCAGATCAAGACATAGAACATTTCCAGCACCCTGAAGGCTTGCTCCTGCCTCTTATTAGCCAACACACACCATCCAAAAGGATATCTCTGACACTGTAGTTTTGTATTTCATAGAAATTGACTTCTTATAGACAAAATATTGAGTATAGTTATAGATTTTATCCATCCTGCTCTTAGATATTTTGGTTATTTCTAATTTGGGAATTTTATAGTAGAGCTACAATGATCATTCTTGTACATGCATTTGTTGGATATAAGCACTTATTTGGGAGGGCTGTATATACAGGATTAGAATTGTTGGGTCACAGGAACACATGTGTTTGCTTGAGTAACTACTGGTAAACAATTTCCAAAGTGTATCAATTTGTACTCCCTCAAGCAGTGTGTGAGAACTCTAGTTCTTCATTTTCACCATAACTTGGTTTTGTTACTTAGTTCTATTAATTTTAGTCATCCTTGGGTAAGTATATTGGTACATTATTGTGGCTTTAATTTGCATTCCCCTGATGACTAATAAATGTGTTTATTGACATTTGTATATTCTCTTCTGTGAATTACCTTTTAAGGATTTTTGCCTTTGAAAAAGTTGGATTATTTGTTTCTTATGATTTTTAGGAATTCTTTACATATTCTGGCTATGAACACTTTACAGGATATATGTATTGTATTATTCTTATAATTTCTGTGGGAACTGTAGTGATGGCTTTTCCTCCCCCTAATATTGTATAGTCTCTCTTTTTCACCTTGATCAGTGCTGTTTGGGCTTTATTAATATTGTTAATCTTTTAGAAAACATTTCTTCGCCTTTGTTGATTTTTCTCAATTGTTTTTCCATTTTCTTTTTTGTTGATGTCTACTTTATTATTATTACTTCCTTTTTCCTACTAACTTTGGGTTTAATTTTTGTTCATTTTTTAGCTTTTTAAAATGAAAGCTTAGAGCATTTATTGTAAACCATTTTCCCTAATATATGCACTGTTTTATCTTTGTAACACACATTTTAACATATAGTATTCTTATTGCCGTTCAGTTCAAAGTAATTTCTAATTTTTCTTATGATTTTTCCTTGACCCTGGGGCTATGGTTGTAGATTTACTTAATTCCTCTTTTAATTCTGTCAACTTTGCTTCATACATTTGGAGGCTGTGTTAATTGTTTATAATTTTCAATAGTGCTATATCTTCTTGTGTTGTCCTTTTTATTATTATGAAATTCTCTTTCTCTTGCCTTAACGTCTAATTTATCTAATATGAATGTAGCAATATCAGTTTTCTTTTGATTAGATTTGTATTGTATTGTATCTTTCATTCTTTTTGTTAGAATCAAAAATGCACCAGAAGTTAACCCCAGTTCAGCAACCTCAGTTCTTGAGTTTTGGCTAAGAAAGAATTCCGAGCCAAGAGTCAAATACAAGCAAAATTTTGTTTAGGAAGTCACAGAAGTAGAAGTGAGCCCTGGAAGAAGTGAGCCAGCTGGGCTATGTGGACTCAGGAAATAAGAGGCAAAAGAAGGGCCCTTGGAACATAGGAGAAAGGAAGTGAGGATATGTGCCCCTGGGGGCAGGGGCAGGGGAAAGGCTTGTGTGTGTGTGGGTGGTGTATGTATGTGTGTGGGGTGTGTGTGTGTGTGTGTGTGTGTGTGTGTGTAAGAGAGAGAGAGAGAGAACTGACTGAGTCCTTTGTCTTAAAGTTTTTTATCTTGAAGTCTCAGGGGAGGAACTCAATAGAATATCCATCAGCTTTCCAGGTATGTTCTTTCAAGATCATGGTCTCTACTGATTGGTCAGTCATCATAGCTGGTCCTGATGTCAACCTTGGCATTGCCCTGCCTGGCCTTACCGCTTTTCTGGGTTGGAGCTGAAACACAACTGAGGCCTAGAGCGGTCGTGCAAGGGCTTGTATGGGAGTCATATGAGGCTATTCTCCAGTCCCCTTCATTCCTCCTTAAGGAGTATACCACATGGCTAGTGACATGCCAGGGAGAAAAGGTCAGGGGAGGGTTTGAACTGCATGACCATGGATATGAAAGGTCAGGGAGTCTAAACCCCATGACCAGCAATATGCTAGGAGAGGAGAGGTCACTTTGGGGGTGATGTCTCACCCTACAGTTGTCTGTTGCCAGGCACCTATGGCTTCTTGCTCTGGGTGACCTTTGGTATCTGGCCTATCGTCTTTTCTCTGCTCATGCCTGTCTAACTGCCTACTATACTTTTACTTTCACATTTTCTGTTGACTTATATTTAATTTCTATCTTTGTATACACCACATAGTTTATTTTTTTAAATATCTTTTTTATTGATTTCAGAGATGAAGGCTGAGAGAGAGAAAGAGAGAGAGAGAGTGAGAGAGAGAGAGAGAGAGAGAGAGAGAGAAACATCAATGATGAGAGATAATCATTGATTGGCTGCCTCCTGCAAGCCCCACACTGGGGATTGAGCCCGCAACCTGAGCATGTATCCTGACCAGGACTTGAACTGTGACCTCTTGGTTTATAGGTTGATGCTCAACCACTGAGCCATGCCGGCTGGGCCCATGTAGTTTATTTTTGTTTAATTTAGTCTGATAACATTTGCCACTTAAGTTGATTTTTTAAAAACCATTTACATATAATGTAGTTGCCAATATTAGTTTTATTCTTCTCATCTTATTTTTTATTTTATTTTTAAACTTATTTTTATCATATATTTTTGGGTTGTTTATTTTTCTTGTTCTTTTGGATTAATCAAGTGTTTTTTAAATACATAATATGTTATAGGCTCCACAAGACATTAATATTGTTGTTACTTTAATCAATTAATATTCATTTTATATTAATAGTTATTACCAGAATTCTTCTGAAAAAAAGCTTGGGGTCTAGGTGGGACCAGAATTACTTTTAACTTGTCAAAGAAAGACTCTGCTTAATGCTTGATGGAGAGGGACAAGAAAGAGAAAGAGAGGAAAAGTGGCGGCGGGGGAGGAGCTATTGAGATGGCAGGAGGCCAAGAACTCTCTGATATGATCCCTCCTTAAAACTACTTATTGCCAAATCTTTTAGAAACACTACAGAAATTTTGAAGTGCTTGCTAAGCATATATTTTGGGTGGGGGGAGAAATTTTATTCGTTTATTCGACCATTTTTTATTCATTTGTAAAACATGAACCATGCATGTTTCCAGGCCTGGAGTTAGTTGCCTAGTATAAAGTGATAAAAACAATATAGTTTCTGGCTTCAAGGAACTCATAGTCTAGTAGGGAAACATATGTGTAAGTAGATATGAAGGAGTTCTCATATTGTTTAGAAAAATAATTTGATGATTTGATTAGGTCACCTGCAACTCAAAAATCTCTAATAGATTTCCATTAGACTTAGGAAAAAGTACAAACATTTACATGATCTGCCACTACCTGTCTCTTTCTTCATCTTTCTTTTATGGCCACTCTCTCACTAACATTTTATCCAGGAAACAAAATTCATTGCTATCTCAGAGTTTTTGCTTTATAGTTCTTTCAATTTGCAACACCCTTCTCAAGATTATCACAGAAATATTGAGGGGGCACATCCTGAAGCCCTGGAAATGGGGAGCTCAATGCATGAGGGCCTGGCTCTCAGAGGGCAGGGAAATAATTAAAAATTTTCTATACATAAAGAATTGTGCCAGAATAAAGATATGTAAACATGTGCAGGAAATGTCTAAGAAATAATTAAGACTGTTTACCAGATGCAGGAAGGGAGCTTTTCTGTAGTCTTTTTATACTATACATAGGGACTAAGAAAAATCTTGAAGAATTAGTAGCTGTTTTCCAGGTAGAAAAAGTAGTTATAAGTGAAGAATGTGTCAAGGAGAGAAAGCAGTAGGTATAAAAGCATAGTGGTGTGACTCAGTCTTCATTACAAAAAGAAATTCATTCACCCAACCTTTACTGAGTGCCCACTACCAGCCTCTGAACCCATCAGGGAAATTGAGGGGTTCAGATCGACTGGCTCGTACGCAGCAGAATGAGGTAGAAGTTCGGAGCATAGGCTCTAGTGTCAGGCAGACTTGAGTTCAAATCTTGGCTCCACTACTTCTAAGTTGTGCAAACTTGGGCAAGTTAGTCGATCTCTTTGTGCCTTGGTTTCCACATCCATCACTACTTGCTCTGAGGGTACGTGAGAAAATCTACACAGAGCACTTTGCCCAGTTCCCCAGATGTGATCAGATCTCAGCCACCAATTCTCAATTCTCTTCTGTGTAGTTAATTTGGTATAGATGAATTACGTAGTGCTTATATGGGTGGTACAGGATAGTAAACTTTTTGTAACCAGTTACAGAATTTTTTATGAGTCATAATGGGGAAAGCAAGAAACTCCTCCAAAACTCCTCTCCTGGGAGCAGGGGTGGGGATTCTTGATCTCATCCCACTGGTTGTGAAGAGTTTTCACACTGAGGCAGCACACACTGGCCTCTCTCCCAGGGCTTGGGGAGAGTTGAGGGGTGGCTACATCTGCATCACCGTTTTTCTGGGTAAGCTGGCCACTCCCTACTGATTTGTTATCATGCTAAAAGTGTCTCCTCCCTTCCTTTCTGGAGCTTTTGCAGCTGTTCCTGGAAGGAGACCCAGTTGAAAGGGGTTGTGGTGGACCGGGAACAGCTGGGATCTTAAACGATCTGTCAGCAGCTCAGAGCAAAGTTCCAACACCCTGAAGTAATGATGGGGGACGCTCAGAGCAGGAGCTGACTATGCAATAAGCTGAAAGCCCCTTGGAAATCTGGTGACACAGCTAATGAGTCTAGCAGACTGGAGAAGGACATGGGGAAGGCCGATTAGAGGAGAGGTTCCTCTCTAGGGATGACTTGAGGGCAAACAAATGAGATCCTGGGAGGCTTCCAGTATGGGCAATGGGGGAGAAATCCTGGGGCCAGGCAATTACAGGCTTCTAATTAGCTGGCCAGAGCAATCAATAGTCATGTCGATTGTCATTTGCTTGCAAATTGCACACCTGGTGTCCCTCTGAAAATTTTGGCCACAGACTAAGATTGTTGCTTCTGAAGGTTACGAACAATAATTATTCTCTGTCCCATCACTCATCACAGTCTTAGCCCCCAAATCCTTGATTTCTGAGTTCTAAAACAGAGTACAGGGCAAGTTAATGTGGACAAAAGGGGCCACATACTAACCTGACAAGCTCAGGGAAGCCCTGTATGGTGGTCTTGCAAACTGAGACCTAAAGTAACTACAAAGGATAGTCTGAAATTAAACTTTAACTAAAAGCACTTATGGTGGGTAGTTACATCGGAGGCCAGTATCTTCACTGACAAGGTCAACCTTTATCTTAACTGAGCCTGTCTTTTTGCATCTATGATAACATATCCTTGACATGTCTGGGTAACTTGTAACTTCCCTTTTTCTGGACCCCTTAGGGCACAACCTAATGTGCCTGGGCACCAGGACAGATACCACAAATTCCTTCACTGTTATCCTGTTAATTGTTGACTGTTAACTATCCTGCACCCACCTAATTATATGTCTATCATTTTACTTTGTGTCCAATCCCAGAGGTTTATCCCCTTTGCTTTCTCCCGCCTCTCTAATCTATCACCAATGGATTTCATGTAACCCACCCATGTCCCCTCCTTTGATTGCAAGGTATAAAAATAGGTGAAAAACCGCCATTCTCTGGAGCATTATCCCAATAGGTTGAGATACTGCTTCCTGGCAATTGTCGACAGTTTGGCTCAAATAAACTCACAAAAATTCTTTACAAGTTTGAATGTTTTTACGTTAACATTAGTGTGCAGAGGCTGGAGGCAGAGTGGCACCTCCTCTTGTAGAATCTGATGGCCCCATTTGTTTAGTTTTCAGGAAGTCTAATCATGAGCTGACAGATCCGAGGCCCTGGGGTTTAGTCCCTGAAGGGGTTGTTATTTTTAACTATTTTCCATAACCAGAGACTATCATCCTATATGTTTTTCAGGCCTTTCTGTTGTTGTTGTTGCTGCTGCAAATGACAAAATCCCAGCTCAAATTAACAAGTGAGAAAGTATTTGTGTTAGTGGAAATTTAAGTGTAAATGGAGTCTATTTATCGGTAAGTTCAGAAGATGACAAACTTTGGACATGGCTCAATCCAGAGGCTCATGATGTCTACAGGACTCAGTATTTCCGTATTGTCATCTCTTAGTTCTACATTATATGGGAGAGAAAGCCACTCGTGGCTCTAAGTTCTTATTCTACTAGCTCCACAAGCCCAACATAAAGAGAGGACTCTTTCCCAAAGGTTTCAGTGTCAGAGAATGGAAGGACTCTCATCAGCCTGATTGCACCATGTCCACCTTGGAATCTGTAGTCATGGTGCCTCTTATAGCAAAGCCTGAGTTACAGATGAGTCTGCCTTTGAAAGGGGTTATTCCCACATAAACCACAGGAATGGAAGTGGGAGTTGGATGGTTCCCTAATGGCAAATTGGGATACAGTGAGCAGAATGTGAATGAATGTGTGCTGAGGAGGTAAAAATTATAGATGTTCTACTCTGTACCTACAGGTTTCATATCTCTACTGTTCTTCAAATCACGAGTCCCCACAACAGAGGTAGAAAGTCTAGTTCAATTCTATTTAACAAATATTTAGTAAGCACTTACCATGTGCCAAAGTCCATGGGATGCCCTGGAAAATCAAGATGAATGAAAGATGAACTCTGCTGTCAGAGCTCTCACTCGTTGGTGACTAATACTGTCATAGAGTCTGGATGAGGTTCCCTAATGGTGGGAGGGACAAAATCCCATAAAAAAAAGAGAAGAGGGTCTTTAACATTAATTCATGGGTGCCTGGGTGCTGAGGATACCTTAAAGGATCTTCAAGACTTTGAGTCTTGAAGTTTGAGGAGGATTTTGTTGGAGGAAATAAAAGCAGGGGAGGCTTCCAAGCAGAAAGACAGGCATATGCAAAGGTATAAAGGTGTGTGGTAGTTAAACATGGATGATGCTGGAAAGGGAGAAGGGACATGTTTGGCTAAAGGAACCAAACAGCCACATTTGCCTGCTTCCTTAGGCTTTTGTAGCAACAGCTAGAACTAAAATTAACTATTAGATACTATCAGCAGAGTAAATATCTTTGAGAAAGCACATGCTTCTACAAGGTTGTGACTAAAGACTAAATATAGAGATTCCGGTAAAACACCCGGGGGCTCAGACTTGTTTGGAAAAGTCAAAGCAGGGTCTGCTGCCTTCAGCAAGGTCTCCCCTAGAGGCCTCCAACCTTTTGGAGATTCCTCCTTACAGACTTTCTAACCAGGTCCCGTGCTTCCCCACAAATAGAGGCAGTGTGCTATAGGAAGAAAGGCAAGGGATTTGTCATGAGAGGACCTGGGTTTGAGACCTGACTGTTACTTACTAATCATGTGACCTTAAGCTGTTACATACGTTTTTGTCACTTATTAGTCATGTGACCTTAAGCTGTTATATACATAGAGCACCATGGTAATCTTTCTCTCACTGCTGTTGTGACACTGGTAATCTTTCTCTCACTGCTGTTGTGACACTCATACAAAATGCTTGGGAAAAGCAGTTGGCAAATCGTAAAGTTGTAAGTCCATGCTAGTAACAAAATGAGACCATAGTGGTGTTAAAGATACCCTAGAAAGTGTTAGAGAGAAAAGCAGAGGAAGTTTTGCACAGACTCTGGCTTGGGTTGAGATTCAGAGAAGTCATGGGCATGGTTTGTAGAAGGAGGCAAGGGCACAGAAAAGTGTAGGGTGGCTCTGGGAAGACATATTCAGAATTTATTTTTCGAACCAGTGAACAACCTTGAAAGACTTTTCTCCTGCTGGGAACCAAACTGTCTTTAACAAGTGCTGGGAAGTTTGGCAAACTAAGAGCACAGAGACCTTGAGGTCTTGGTATTATTCAAGGATCCCATTTTTTACAGTGACTGTGCAATTCAGTGCCTTCGGAAGATTTGGGGGAATAGCTCTGGTCTCAATTACAAAGCAAATGGCTTGATTAGAGTAATTACCAAGTGCTTTCTTGACAGGCTGATGGGGCTGGTCAATAAGGTCAAACTGAATTTCTTTCCTGCCATAAAGGAAGGCCTTGAAGCAGAGTCCCCTTAGGTGGCATCACCAGGGACTTGCTCCAATGACCCCAGGCCCTAGGTTTGAGGTAGTCAGAAGGCAAAGCAGCTTCCCAAGTCCTAGGATGCCTATTCCCTTTCTGTTTGGTAAACTACTAGGCATATTCTGACAGTGCAGGGAAGGGGTAGGGCAAAGGGAGATACTGAAGAAATGTTTTGAGTTGATTGCAGGATAATAACAGTGGCAAGAAGGTGGTGAGAAGTCCGGAAGGGTGTGGGCAAAAGCTTTGGGGAGACTGAATTTAGGAGGAAGTGAAAAACATCTGCTGGTTTGTCTGTTTTATATCCTTTCTTCTGGTAATAGAACCCTTCTCTTCTCTGGGGCTTGGGTGAGGCTAACCCAGCTGACCCTCTTTCTAGCCACAGGGGTAGGCACATGACCTAGATACGTCCAGCAAAATACACAAACCTCTTGGCCATAGTGATTCAAGAATGAACCCATGTCTCAGGCTGAACCCATGAATCAAAACACTCCCTGATCCCCTTTTGACATAGATATTAGGGAACATGTGTTTTTTGTTAGAGGGCTGGGTTGCTGGGCTAAATCTTGGGCTACCAGAAGCCATCATGGAGTGATTCCACAGAGAGGCATGTCTAAGACATGGAGAAAGTAGCCTTGATGACTTATTTGACCTCACTGTTACATGACACTAAAATTCTTTTTTTGGCAAAAATCAGTTTTCCAAGCCTTATTGCTTAAGACATTTGAAAATGTCTTAACTCATGTAAGTACCAAACCCAAAGATCAAAAAGCTTCTTACCTTGGCAACACCTGCATCAACTCATTAGTCTCGCAGCGGTTCTCAACCTATGGGTTGTGACCATCGGAAAACACATATAGCATATCAGATATTTACATTACAATTCGTAACAGTAGCAAAATTACAGTTATGAAGTAGCAACGAAAATAATTTTATGGTTGGGGATCACCACAACATAAGGAATTGTATTAAAGGGTCGCGGCATTAGGAAGGTTGAGAACCACTGGCAGATATTAAGCACAATGCATTCAAGCATGTCAGACTCGCGGCCAGCGGGCCACAGAAAAAAACACGAGGCATGCGGCCCGCTGGCCGTGAGTTTGACATGCTTGTAGATGTTAATGGTCAGGCTCATTTATCCACCCATCTGTAAGCACTACTTGAAGTACATGCACAAATCAGGTGCTGTGGGTGCAGAGGTGGTTAGGACACTTTTTTGTTGTGTGCCTTTGAGGACATCACAATTTAGGAAGGTATATAAACAACTCACTGAAGTCCACAAGTGTTCTGAGAATTCAGAGCATGATCATTCATGGTTAAATATTTTTTCCAAAATAGGATAAAGATATAAAAATCTGGTTCAAATGTCTAAAACGTGGTTCTTGCTGTTAATAAGTTTGCTGTTTAAATAAGGAGGAAAGGCCTTCAACAAAATGAAATGAAAACTCATGGGCTAGAAAACAGTGTGTGGTTGAAACCCAGCTCTGGATTATTAGAAAAGGTGTGGACAGAGTTGCACTGACAGGAGTAGCCCTCCCCTCCTTTCTGCCTCCCCCCTCTCCACCCCTCCGCCCCCCAGGTTGTAGTGCCTCTCAGGGTGCAGCTTCCAGTGGCCTGGACAGCAGGGTCTCCAAAACCCTGATAGATTAATTGCAGCTTAAGAAAAAGAAACCTACTATCCTCTGCTTCTACTCCCCCACCCACCCGGCTCCCACCCTGTCTGGGGCTGCTCTACAAACCACCACCATCACTCACTGCCCCCACACCATAACTCCTGCCTCGTTCTGTGCCCAGGACCATGGGGGCTGGGGGCATCTCACCACCACCCAGGATGCCTGCCTTCCACAGGCAAGCCTGGCCCAACAGGCCCCTCCAGAAAAGTCAGCCAGCTTTGGGGCTGATGGCCTTGGAGATTCTTCCCCCCACCCCTTTCCACCCTCCAGTCCAGAGGCTTCTGGTGCTGGACACATAAATAGAAGTGTTCAAGTCAGGATGGGGAGGGCCCTTCCCTGTAGCCCCTGCAACTCGTGTGGTATTGCTGTGGGCATCCCCAGAGGCCCTGGGGTCCTAGGCCTCAGGAAGGCTGGGGGTGAGGCGAGCAGATTCTCCTGGCTCTGGCCTCAGTTCATTGAAGACCAAAGGAACTGAGGAGTCACAGTGTCTCCTGCCCAGATTCCTGACTGGCTTCCAAAGCAGCTCCTGCTCCTTCTCCTTCTTGGAGTTGCTCAGTTCGTGTTCCAGGCCATAGCTGCCCACCTTGGTCTTGGGCCCAGGGGGCAGCAGTGTGAGGGCAAACTCAGGCTTCAGGCAGCGGTGGCCCTGACTGAGGGCTCTGGCTGTGGCTGAGGCTCAGAGGACCCTGGGTTCCGAGTGCTGATGGCCTCAGCTGGCGAAAGGGCAGGTGAGGTGGGTGAGAAAGATAAGGCAGGTGGGGAGAGGGGACAAGAAGGAGAGGGCAGTACAGGGGGCTCTGCTCCCTCAGGATGGGCTCTCCACCGGAGTTACCACAAACACTTGGTGGCCTCGGCCTGGGCTGGACACAGAAATTCACTGCTCCGTGGGGGAAGAAGGGCTGTGTGGGGGGCTCAGAAAAAGGAGAGTTTCAGGGGAGGTACCAATCATCTGGGTGGGCTTCATGAACAAGGTAGGCCTTGGAAGAAGCTTTTGAGACTAGGTTGGATTCTGATTGGTTGCCCACGATGCAGCTGGGGACTTTATAGGCAAGCCAGTAAGAAGGTGGGTGGGCAGCTCCAGCCAAGCAGATCAGCCTTGCGGTTGCTGGAGAACTCTTCAGGGGAAACTTAGAAAGTGCCCGAGGTGAGGATTTGCCATTAACAAGGCCTGGGTATTCACAGATCTCATGATACCTTGATATTAGGTCAAATTTACTTTCCTCTGTAATAACAAAGACCAAAAATGTCACTGATTTCAACAAAAGAGACATTTATTTCTCTCTCAATATTGTGAGGCTGGTGGTTTCTGTAGGGTTCAGGGATTTAGGCTACTATTCTCTTATTGTTGGCTTTCCAAAGGGTAGAGCCCTTGTCCACATGGCACAAGATAGCTCAGCACTATCTCTGAGTCTCACACAGGGAGTGAGAAAGAAAGGGGAGGACAATCCCCTCTATCCTATAAAGGTAGGATCTAGAAGAGCATTCATTACTACAGGTGATAGTCCATTGGCTAGAACTCAGTCACGTGGCTACTGCTAGCTGCAAGAGAGGCTGGGAAATGTAGTTTTCTTCTGAGCATCCATGTCTTAAAACCCAAGGATTCTAGACTTGAGGGGAAGAGAAATATAAATTTTACGGTATAACCAGTCACAGTTACAATCTCCTTTTCCAGAAGGCTATGGAAGGGTTAATGACTAAGAAACGCCCTGAGATTTTTAATAGGGGACAATCCACTTCTTTCTTCTCTCCTCCTGATGAAACTGGGGGAAATGTAAGAAGAGAGAGAATACTTGTTGAGCACTGTTCCAGGAACTTTCTGCAGTAGTTTAATCTTCGTACCACCATTACAAAATAGGCATTATTATCTCCACTTTAAAAATAATGGACTGAGATTCAAAAACAGTAGGTAGAGTGGGCAAATAGCATTTCAATCTCGTCAAAAGAACCAAACATTTTATAGGCATTAACTATGCGAAACATTTAATGTTTGTTAACACATTGTCAGATAAATGTTATTATTCCCTTTTACATATGGTGAAACGAAAATTGGGAAGATAAGCCTGGAATTTGAATTTAGGTCTAATTACCCAAACCAAAATGTTTCCATTCTACTTCCCACCACTGTTTGTTACAACTTTTTTTTTTTTTTGGTGTGAATTGATTCCTTTATTCCTTTATTCCCTCAATAATTAATCAATCAGTCACTTCAACAAAAGTTTTTTAAGCACTCAGGGTATGCCAGATTCAAGTCCCTGACCTCTTAGAGCTCACATTCTAGTTGGGAAAATATTTATGCATTGAGACAAACACTTATTGTATGGTTATGACTAAGATTGATGTTACAAAGACAAATAAGTACAATATGTGGCATATAGTAGTACTCAAAAATATTGAATTAATTAAAGACATAACCCTCAGGGACCTCACAGTAAGTACATTAGTTTGAATTTTCAGAACAATGTGAATTTGGGAAAGGATGTTCTGAACATGACTATCTTGGCTACAGCTGCAAAACAAAGACTGTCTTCAGATGTGCTGGGCGTGGAAGGACTGTGGAAGCCAGGTCCGTCTTTCAGTGTCTCACTTGTACATACTTCCATCAGCTTCCCATGAGTAGGATCGGCTCTGAAAACCAAGGGCACGCAGAACCCAGGCAGGAAGCCAGGCCTGAACTTGGAGCCAGTAACTAGCAGAGAAGTTCATTCTTTGGGCCTCTAAGAGTTGTGTTCTTGTACTAAAAAAACCTGGTCATGATTTCAGAGTGACTAAGGGCAACTTGAGAAAGAGAGAGAGAGAGAGAGAGGAAAAAAAGCACATCTTAAACACATCTGTATCAAATCATCTCTGGGTTTTGTAATGAATGCGAGGCATTCCTGAATCAGATGGGCCCAACATGGGAAAAATGTTGCTGAATGCATCTGTTTATTACCCTTTGTTTTTCTTCAACATCCTATCTCCCCCCAGGGTACTTCTGAACCACATATCTAAACTTATCTATGCTAGAGCCAAGGGTAGTGATGGCTTTATGATGGAGATTTCTTAAAGGAAGATATGAATTTTAATGTCTGGATGGGTGCCCAGATTGGGGGGGCGGAGGGGAAGTGAAAAGGAAGAGAGAGCATTGAAATAAAATGCTTCTAGAATGGAAAATGAAGTGGGAAGGTGATGGGATTCTCATGCTGGCTTTTAGTAGGAGGATCACCATCTCTATTCCTATTTGATGGTTGGGCTGTTGACAGTTGGCAAGAGAATCTCTGATTGTGAAAGAGGAAAAGTGGAGGATAATAGCAGTTCTTGTTGAAGGTGGGGCCATTCTAAACCAGTCTCCTAAGGTGATTGCTTTTGAGTTGGGGGAATGGCTATACATTATTTCTTCAAGGATAGAGACTTTAGTTACAATATGGGCACACACCTCCATAGCAGTATCAAATTTGAAATATGTATAGGGGGACAGAAAAAGGTTTAAATCAGGCCAGCAAAGCAATCAATCCAAATGTTTACATCCAGAAATCAATGTTAACATTAGCTTAGTCACCTTGGAAATTTACACACTGATTCCTGTAAAGCTACCACTTAAAAGGAATTTTTGGAATTTCTTTCTCATGTTCTTTTTCCCCCCAAAATGCCCTTACAGCCATGGTCTGTGCCCTTCAGTAAAGCAATTCTCATTGCTTTCTAGTTATTCTTTGTTTTAAAAATACATTTGCATATTTGGGATAGTAGTATGGGGATTAGAAAAAAATATATAGTTGATATCTTAGCATAGAAAAAAATAAGTTGCATTTTAAATTGTAAATTGATCTATATTCATTATAGAAAATTTAGAAAGTTATAACAAATACAAAGAAGAAAATAAGAATTGTCCTATAACTTCAGCATCAGTGAACAACACACGTGACATGGTTTAGGCTTTTTCATGCACACATATGTGGCAGCTTTGGTGACTTCTCACTGCTTAGGTGAGAGAATAAAAATATAATTATTTTTTCTACTTCTCCCATTCCACCCCCTCCATTTCTATTCTCTTCTGTTAACACACACATACTTCTGAGAAAATAACAAAAAACACTCTTACCTTTGTGTTCTGACAATTAAGCTCATCTGGGTGTGGGTTTGTGTGTGGCTTTGAGTATGAGTGTGCATGTGGATGTGAACTGGGTGTGAGGGATGGAGATGGACAGTTTGTTTGGGTCTTAGAAGTCATTGGAGAAATAATCAACCAAGGCCTTAGTTTGGAAGATTAGGCTTATCATGGAATTAAGGCAGACTTTTCCTATATGGGGAGGAGAGAGATAAACCAGAGCTGAAATTGAAAAGGTGGCGTGGCCCCAGAAGAGAGCTGACATTTCCAAAAGAGATTGAGTGGAGGGGATGGCACGGATTCTCTAAAGGTCAGAGAATCTGTGCCCCCTCCCCCACTACCCCCAGAGTGGCAGAACTTCTGGTGGTGTGTCCATGGGGATAGACCCTTGAACACTGTTTTGAGATCAGTGGTAGAAACCTCCTGTAGCCAAGCCTATGACAAGTCCAGTGCTACAAGGACACCTCTCTTTTTACCTCCAGAACTACGGCCTGTGGCAATATCAAGGTGTACTTTGATGCCAACAGAGGCAACAAAGATAGTGCCTTTTCCATTTCTTGTTACTAAATTAGCCCTAGGAAGTAGGAAGAGCCCAAGTAAGGTGTGTGTGTGTGTGTGTGTGTGTGTGTGTGTGTGTGTGTGTGGAATGGGTAGCATTGGGGGAGAGATACCAGTGGTCTCAGACACAATTTTTCCTTTCAGCTAGGCAAGACAGGATGCTCAGCCAGATTTCATCTAATTTAGAGAAATAAAGAAATGTGATAGTTTTTGCACCTGTATGCAAGAAGCAGATTCATGCCTGATATAGATGTGTTTTTAAAACACAGTAAGAATGAAATCACACTGTATAATAGTATATCATGATCATTCCATGCTGTTAAATATTCTTTTGCAACATAATTAAAAATAGCTGCATAGTAATTCATTGTGTAGCCAAAGTACAAATTGTCTACTTCTGTATAGCTGGATATTTAGGTGGTTTCTACTAATCTTACAAACATTTCTGGGGGGAAAAACACACAATACGATTACTATATATCTTTACTCACATCCTTTATTTCATTGTGGTAATTTCCAAAGGAATTCCTGGGTCAATGATTATCCAGAATTCTAAAGTTCCTGAACTCTTTGATAAAGTGTCCCATGGAAACGGAGCATCAGCTGATTTTTCACCAGGAGGATAGGAAAGTGCTCATTTCCTGGCACTCTTTTCAGTTTTGGGAAGTAAATGTTTTCAAATGTTGGCAGTTGAATTGGTGAAGAATGGTATTGCCCTTTTTTAACACCATTTTTTTTTAAATATAGGGGCAATTATTTCTGTTAATTGCTCGCTTAGTTTTAGACTTTTGACTGATTTATAGACCTGATCCTCCTCAATAGATGATCAACATTTGCCCTGCCTTCTAGTAAGAGGGCTCCACCTGGATGCAAAGGAGCGAGGGGCACTGGGGAATGTCCCTGGCTCAGCAGCCGCTTCCTACCTGTGATTCTCCATGGTAGGGAGGCATGCATCTTGGGGGGCGGTTAGCCTTCTTTGTGACAACTGCTTGCTGATTATGCACTTGGATGAGTTACTTTGCCTGTCCATGGTCTCATCTATTATATTCAAGAAGATAATCCCGTTTACCTCACTGGGTTGTTGGAGGACTAAATGGGACAGTTCATGTAAAGCGCTGAGCACAGTGGTGGCACTAGTAAGATTTCAGGAAGTGTCAACTGTTAGTCGGAATATCTAAGTATTTATTTTAGGATTCCCGTGTTGGGATATACTTCTTTTAAAACTGCAGACATTGTCTTATTTTATTATTCTCTATGCATGTGAATGTTTCATTTTTCTCAATAAAATTTTAGTTTTACAAGAAATGTATAACCCCAAAATGTTGAAAGTTTGAAATAGAGAAAAAAAGAAGAGGAAAACAAATCCTAAACTGTGATTCTCCCCTCCCCCTGTATTTTTCTAATCTTTATTTGCATGTATTCATGTAGCTATAATCATCCTGTAATTTAATATCCTAATTTATACATTTATGTTAACTTGATATTGATATTGTTTGGTCTTTACATTTGCCATTTTGGGTGTCTATATTATTCCCTTGAAAAATACCCTATAGTTTATGTGACAATTCCTTTTTTAAAACATTTATCTTTATTGTTGAAAATATTACAGATGTCCCCCCTTTTACCCCATTGACTCCCTCCACTTCACACCTGCCCCCTCCTTATTGGTCATTTGGGGTTATTTCTAATTTTTGGCTATCATAAATACCATGATTGTAAATATTGCCTTTCACATGATGTTTTCCATATTTTGACTTATTCCTTAGGGTTTATGACCAGGAATTCATTGCCAATTTGTATTTTACCAACTGACAATGCCACCAAAAAATTGAAAATACATTTTATTGCACTGCTTTCTAGCTTTTGGTTTACATATTGTGCAAACCTACAAAAAGTAACCTGACTGCCTTTTCATTTGCATTTCTTTCATTACTGTGATGAATATTTTTCTTTTCTACTTACTAGAGCTAGTTATTCTTCCTCTTTTATTTTTTTTGAACCATTATAATAGTTTATTGATTGAATTATCTTAGAACTAGTTTTTTCTCCACCTCAGAACACTGTTACATTGTAACCAATGGTTATTTAATACATACACTGAACTGTACAGACACTTGAGGTGGGTATAATAATGAGGAGAGTTGGAATGGACAATAGCATGAAGAGCAGTGGTGGAGAGACAGGGTCTTGCTTGTAGAGAAGATAAAGCCTAAAAGGAGGACATAATGAGGTTGAATATTTTTTGGATATTTAATGGCATTTGATTTATTCTTTTGTGAATTACCCAATTAAGTCACTTGTCCATTAGAAAAAATTTTTTCTTGAAGAATTATAGATGCTCTTTGTATACTTTATGTTTTGGAATGTTTTGTCATATGTATGTAAAACATAGACAAAGAGATTTACATAGGGATTGGCAAAAGTAGGTCTACAGTTGTGAGTGTGCAAACATAGAGTTTATTCTTTTATTATTATTTATTAACTAGAGGACTGGTGCATGAAAATTCATGGACTGGAGGAGGGTCCCTCAGCCTGGCCTGCCCCCTCTCATAGTCCGGGAGCTCTCAGGGGCGGGAAGTGACCTGGTGATCAGGGGAAGGCAACACCCCCATCACACCTCTGCTGCTGCCACTGCCGGCAGCGCAAGCCTCGGACGGCCCTGGTTACCTGAGCCTCGGACGGCCCTGGGCGGCTGGGGGGCTGAGGGGACCGGGGGACTCCAGAGGCAGGTGCGCGGCAAGGCTGGGCCCTCCTGAAGGCGGGCCTGACCTTGCCACGTGCCTGCCACCCAGGTGAGGCTGAGAGGACTGGGCGCCGCCATCTTTGAGGGCATGGCAGTCAGTCTATTCCCTCCTTATTGGCTGTGGGTGACACCATCTTTGCGACGCTGTGAGGGTCAATTAGCATATTCCCTCTTTATTAGATAGGATTTTTCTCCATATGAATAACTGTGAACCTCCTTTTGCCAAACCTTGTATACCTATATATAGATTGGTTTGGTTTGCTAGGGCTGTCATAACAAATTACCACATACAGTCAGTTTGGGAGGCTTAAACAGCAAATTTATTTTCACGGTTATGGTAGCTCCAAGTCCAAGATCAAGGTGTCAGTAGGTTTGGTTTATCTTGAAGACTCTCTCCTTGGCTTGTAGATGGCCTCTGTGCAATAATAGAAAAAATATATATATATTGGTCTCCATCCCTAGTTGTTGGCACAGAGCTCCTAAAACCCTTGTACTTTTCTAAGTGATAAGAGCACTAGGAGTATCTTTGTTCTAATATTTGATCTTTGACCTTATATCCTGACACAGCGCTCCTAAATCACTTGGAATTTTCCTGGGTGATAGGAACATCTTCTGTCCTAATGAGGTGACTCTTGGTGGGCTCCTGGATAGCTTTGGGATGGAGGTTGACACCAGAAAGACCAAATCATAATTAGAAGCTTGGAAATTTCAGCTCCACTCCCCAACTTCTGGGTAGAGGAGGGGGGCTGAAAATTGAGCTGATAATTTATCATACCTACATGATGAGCCTCCATAAAAATTTCAAAAGTATGGGGTTCGTGGAGCTTCCAGGTTGGTGAGCACACTATGTGCTGGGAGGGTGGCATACCCCAACTCCATAGGGACAGAAGCCCCTGTGCTCAGAACTCTTCTAAACTTTTCCCTGTGTATCTCTTCATATGGCTGATCATCTGTATCCTTTATTATATCCTTTATTATATAATAAATTGGTCAATCTAAGTGTTTCCCTGAGTTTGGTGAGCAGTTCTAGCAAATAATCAATTCTAAGGAGGGAGTCATGGGAACTTCCAATTTGTTCCAAGGTGGACAGAATTTGGGGGCAACCTGGCAATGAACTACTTGCAATTTGAAGTGGAGTGCAGCCTTGTGGGACTGAACCCTTAATCTGTGGGATCTGCTTTAACTCCAGTTAGTGTCAGAATTGAATTGAATTGAAGGACACCCAGCTGGTGTCAGAGAATTGTTTAGTGTGAGGAAAAATCCACACATCTGGTGTCAGAAATATTGTGTGTATGAGTAAAGGAAAAACAGTCTCTAGTTGCCAATGGTTATTAGAGGCAAGGCAGAGGGTCCCAGGACACCCGGTGTGTTTTTAGCAGCGTTCTCCACTAAGATATAGAAGGAACAAAAGCAGTTCTATGGCAGATGACATAATTTGTCACTTAGCTTTTTCCTGAACAGCTACCTTCTCATTGTTTTTACGTGGTCCTTCTTCTGTGCAAGTGTGACCCCAGTCTCTTTCTCTGTGTCCAATTTCTTCTTATAAGGAAATCAATCAGATTGAATTGAGGCATATCCCAATGACCTCACTTTAACCTAATCCCATTTTTAAAGACCTTATTTCCAAATACAGTCACATTCTTAGATAATATGTTTAGGACTCCAACATATGAATTTTAGGGGAACAGTTCTACCCATAATAATATATCTATACAGTATAAGCATAGATACATAATAATATCTTAAAAAATTTATTTATGACATCTTTCTATATAATACTTACTTACATTTTTACTTAGTTAAATCAAGTATCAAATTGAGTTTCCTAAAAACAGAGGCTGAAATGGAGGTTTATATGTAAGTGACTTATTAGAGAAATATCTTAGGAGAAAGCTGGAAGTGAAGGGTGGGAATTAGGAGGGGAAAGAGAAGAAGCAAGGATGTATTTTTGGGTTAGGTCTAGCCTCAGCTTCAAGAGTGTGTGGAGAGGAGCTCACAGCAACTTAACTTAAATTGCTGCAAGGCAATTCTGCAGTGAATCTATTGTAGCAGTACCTTTCTTTTAATATGTTTAAGGTTGAAATAATTATACTTGGAATTACTTTTTCTATTTGGAGTGAGGTAGAGATATATTATGATTTTTTCCCAAAGACTAATGAGTTTTCTCAACAGCAATCACTGAAATAGGTCATGGGTCAGAGTAAACAGGAAATTGCTATTTGGTGCCAACCTGGGTGTAGAAGTCGAGAGCACAGGCTTTGGCAAAGTTCTCATTCCCAGCTCCCCGAATAGTTGTCCTGGGTCTAAGAACATGTTCATCCAGAATGAGCAGAAAATAGAGGGAGAAGTGATGAAATTTGGCAGTAAGGAAGGCAGTTTATATCCAACCTTGATGTTCAGCTCAAAGAGTAAGGTTCTACCTCATGGCTGAGAAGGTTTGTTGCTGGAGGAATGTCTGGTCCCTGACCTCCTGCCACTGAGACTCTGAGAAGATGAAAGATTCAATCTCTCTCGTTGAACCTGGTGCCCATAACTTCTTGTCTTTCCCCTCATGAGTATGAAGAGTTCTTGGCTTGAGTATTTCCAAATGAACTGCCAAAATCTCTTCCTCCTAAAGATGTCGTTGCTGCAGTGGTCGTCACTATTGCATTTTCTTCTTTAAGTAAAGCACTTTTTCCTTGGCTCACAGTGTATTTTCCTCCTTGGTGAATGCTGCTGAAAGACACCTTCATCCATCTTTTCTGTAATGTCCAACTCCTCTGGCAAGTGACTCCCTTCGCATTGTGGCAAAACCCTGCTAAATTCCTAGTTGACCTCTTTCTTCCTTTTATGGTAGAAAAAGAGTTGTTCTGTCATTTATCTTAACTTCTTAATAAAATCTTAATTTCATCCTCTCCTTCACTTTTCTTATCATTTTGGTACACTATCACCGATAAACTTCCCCTTCCTCCTGGGAAGGATACCCGATGTGTGTATTTTTATAACTCCTGTGGCTTTTTCTTATCTCTGATTAGTTCATGTTAAATTAGCTCAGTCTGGCTGGGGGCACTCACACACATGATTGCTTTAGTGGTACAGCGACCTTGCTGGAAAGGTCTCCTAGTATTGCTGATAAACTATCTGAAAAACTGCTGACTTCAGCTCAGTGTGTCACCATTTGGGGGATGGGAGTGGGGCACATAACTGACTTCAGACCTGTAATTTGCTTGCTCAGTTGAGTCTCTGAGATGCTAATGTAATAGGGAATAAGGTCTCCTAGCCATTGCACAGAAGGAAGTAGGGTTCCTTTCCATGGTAAATGATAGCATGCAATCATTAAGTATGAAAATTATCAGAAAGGCTCTTGAATTTCCAAAATGAGGCTATGGTTCCTTTGAACCAGCCTGAAAATGATTTTGTTAAAGTCATAGCTAGTGGATAAGACAGAATTAATGATGTTTGGGTCCAGCCCTGGGCCCTGAGTATCACTGGAGTATATACTGGGCAGCCGGCATTCTCCTGTAGCTGCCTGTCATACAGCTCCAGTAGCTTAGAAATGTGTGGAAGATGAGATCATACAGCCTATTGGATTCTGTGTCTAACTGTGTAATCATTTAGAATGAGTTCTCTCTCTCTCCTTCCCTCCCTTCACTCTTTCATCTTCATGTAATAGGTCCAGGCTAATATTGGGCCAAAAATGTGATGTAGGTAGTTAATGTTCTTGTGTCTCTCATCTCCTCTTCAGTTGAGGGGTTCTGTTTCTCCCTTCCTTCCTCAGGTGTTGAGGGCCATCATATTTGCTCTCGCTCATCCTAAATTAGTCCCTCCTCTTCCCCCAAAGTTGTATTTCTTTTCTGGACTCTTGCTACATCTTCAAAATGTACCCCCCCTATGGTTCTATTCCCAGAGGATCCTGATGGGTGACTGGCTGGACAATCTGGTGAACCATTTACCAGATGTGTTGTAACACTGCAGATGTAGTTTCTGATGTGGGAATTTCCAGCATCAGGGGAACTGTTTGGAGAAATTTTTAAAGAGGATGCCAGCATTGGAGGCAACTTAAGTGATATTGGCTTTCCAAGTATAATTTAAAAAAAAAGACTTTTATATTAAATACCATGAACTCATGTCAAAAATGAAAATTGAATTATATTTTTTGGGGGCACTCTACATATTATATCTGTGTATATATACACACATATACTAGTATTGTATATATAGTAATGCATATGTAGTATTATCTATCTATAGATATAGATATAGATATAGATATAGATATAGATATATATATAAAAGCCTAAGTGACTGAATGACCGGTCAACCGGTAGCTATGATGCACACTGACCACCAGAGGACAGATGCTCAATGCACAGGATCGGGCTCCCTCCTGTCTGGATTGAGCCTGTGGGAATTGGGCCGAAACCTGCTATCCGGCATTCTCCGGGGGGTCCTGGATTGCAAGAGGGCACAGGCCAGGCAGAGGGACCCCACCGGTGAACGAATCCTTGCACTGGGCCTCCAGTATGGTATAAACATATACATCATATATATGTGTGTGTGTGTGTGTGTGTGTGTGTGTTTTTCCTCTAACATCTTCTAAAGCAGCAGCACTTCAGGTTGGTAGTGCACTGGTCTTGGTACCTGGATACTGCCCCTGAGATTCTGCTTGAGGTGGTTTGAGGTGCAGCCAGGGCATCCACATTTTCCAAAGTCTGCTCCGATAATGACCTTTATCCTTCTTCTAGGGGAGACTTTCTGTTAAAGGATAGTTTCTTCTACCTCATGGGGAAGAAATTCTGCTCTGACCTTCTGGATTCCTCAGGTTTCACGCACCCCTTGGTCTCATCGTTCTTCATTCCAAGGGCAGGACATCCAACAACTGGCTAAAATAGCAGAACTCCAAGCCAGTGTAGAATTTGTATTTCCCGTCAGGAATCTGTAGCCTTATAAGATGGGGTAGCCCGTTTGGAAAGGACGCAGGGAGGTCTAAGCCTCCTGAACCAGGGGAGAGAGCTTGCGTGTGCAGTTGGCAGCAGAAAGGGCAGCCTGTGTCACACATTAGATTCCCAGGCACGCTCTGCACAGACAGCCCCTCTGTCCGCCATGCGCATGTCCTTGATGAAGAGCCACTGCTCACTCTCTTCTTGGGAAACCTTTAAAGCCTTGTGGCTGCCTTGATCCCTTTATCCTGTAATTTCTCACTGTGGATGTTATTTTCACCTTCTCACTGTACTTTCCCCTTTTCCATCCTGTTCTTCAATCCCATATGAGGTGTCGGGCTCAGCTTTCTGCAAGGCCTTTTATCCTCTGGCCTGCTCCAGTGCTCCTGCCCTCCTCATGCAGGCGAGTGAGGGTGGAGGGGGTGTGAGTGGTGCCTTAAAGAGGAGACACTGCAGAAAGCTTTGGAAATACAATCCAAGTAGGAGACTATTGTGGGTTAAATGATGTTCCTCCAAATTTGTAATTTGAAGTCCTAATGTCTAGCACTTCAGGATTTGAGCTTATTTGGGAATCCAGTCACTGTGGAAGTGTTTTGTTAAGATGTGGACATTAGCGTGGAGTCTGAGCCAGGATAAATGACATCCTTATAAAAATTTGGGCACAGAAATAGACAGACAGACAGACACACAAACAAACTCCATGTGGAGATGAAGGCAGAGATCGGGGTGATGCTTCTACAGGCCAAGGAACACCAAAGGTTGCCAGTAAACCACCAGACGCCAGGGGAGAGGCACAGAACAGATTTCCCTTATAGTTCTCAGAAGGAACCAACACAGCTGGCATTTTGATCTTGTCTTTCTAGTCTCCAGAACTGTGAGACAATAGCTTCCTATTGTTTAAGCCACTCAGCTTGTGCAGTTGGTTAAGGCAGCCCTAGGAAACTAATGCAGGGACTCAAGAGGATGGGCCCCAGGCCCCTCTCTGTCTGTCCCTCAGGCACTGGGCCATGTCTCCAAGTGCATGCTTCATGGAGAGGGAAGTTACCCTGGAGCTGCTTCAGGGCCTGAGGAGGCCTCCCCTTTCAGCCCAGCAGCCCTGCATTTTGTGATTTTACACCTTCAGCCTCCATGTGAAAGTCCATTTGCGAAAAGAATTCATCTGCCAAAAAAGTTAGAAGCCCCACAGCTACTCTAACAACAGGGACTCCTTTTGTCAATATCCTGTGAACCTTCCCAATGTTCTTGTTCTACAGATTTTTTTCTTAGTCTGTGCTGGGCTATGGTAAGTTCCTCTCATGATCAACTCTTTTCAAGGCCAAACAATGGGGGGTCAGGGAAGAGCAAGTGTCCAGGCACTGAAATAACTTGCCTATTTTCCCACACTCCAGAGGCCAGGGTGCGGGAGCAGCGTGGCTAGGTGCGGTGATTCCAGTGGCAAGGGGAGAGGGATTACGGTGAGGAGCTTCCCTACTGCGACAGTCTTCCTGACCTCATGTTGGTTTCTTAGCTGGCCCGGGGCCCTGCCTGACCCCTCTGGTCCAGGTTATGCTCGCCACCTTTCTGTCACCTGGGGACACTGTGCTTCTCCCTAGCAAGGGCTCCTTTGCTATCTCATGTGATGGGAGCTTTGGGCCACCACCACTGTGGGCTGCTATGAACTTGGAAGCATATTCTACCCTTCCTGCTGGCCTTCTAGAAATCTTAATTTTGCTCTTTGCCCTCATGCTCCAACTGCACTGCATTACCCACTCATGGAGCAGCTCGTGAGGTCTTAGAGTTCAAGGACCCTTTTGTAACTGCACGTGGGACCACGGAAGCAGGCACTAAATTGCCAAGGAACAGAGCAGCCTCATAATAAGAGATAAAATTTAGTACTTGTGCCATGCATGGTTCTGCGTGCTCTTGTGACAACCCTGTTAGGTAGCTACTATTATCCTCATCTGACAGATGATGAAATTGAGGCTCAGAGAGGTTAAGTAAGTTGCCTAATGTTGCATGGTCAATAAATGGCAGAGCCGGGATCTAACCCCGGCAGTCTGGCCCCAGAGCCCTGCTCCCAAGCACAATGTTAAGCCATTCTTAATGAATATTCACAGTGGAAGGCCTCAGGCACAGCCCCAGGAGAAGGCATGCTTGGGTGTGTTTCTGAGGTCTAAGAGTAAGCACTGAAAACAGTGTGAAAGGTGCAGGTTAATGGTAATTCACAGAGTAACAGGGAGAGGTTGCCTGTTATACAAAGAGCCTAATAAGGACGACAGTAAGTGCTGAACTAAACTGCAATTGTGAATTTTTTTTTTGCCAAACACAAGCAAGTAGCAGATTCTTACAGCTTCCCCTTGGGCCTTAGGCCAAACTTAAGGAAATTCTACGGTATTCAAAGGAACCCTGTCTCAGCCACAGTAAGGTGGTTCTACATCTCCAAAGGTAATAAATAACCAATACGTTTTATTGCCATTTCCACACCTAATTTCCCTGGGAAGGTAGGAGTCTTTGCCAAGGACTTCCTAGAAATGAATGTAAACAGAGAATTATTTCCTAAGTGCAGTGCATATTTTTAGTACCATGCTGGTTGCAAGGTCCTTCCTGTCGAGGTTGTGGGATTGAACTCTTTTGCTGAAATGATGGCCTTTGCCACGGGCAGGGTTAGCTGACTGTCTTCGCCCCCCCGCCCCCCCCCCCCACTTCCTCTGGGGTGGATTTTCAGTGTGATTTCCATGGCAGGTCCTGGCTCGACCTCCATATTGGGAGCCCAGGTCACACTTGATTGATGGCCACAGCTGCCTGGCTAATTGGTATGTGGATCCTTCTTGACTTCCTGCTATGCTGGGCTGCAGCATAGGCCTTATTGAATGCCACTCTTTGCTTGTCCCTGCGCTGGTGGAAAGTCTGCGATTTTCAGCATAGACAAGTGGTACTATGAGCTCCAGTCCAGCCAGACCATGTGTCTGTAAGGTAATTGGAGCCGAGCTTCTGTTGGACCCACTGCCAGGCTGACGCGGAGGGGGCGGGGGGGGGGGGGCATTAAGAGGCACAACTGCTAATAGGCATTGAAAGCAGAGGTGTCTCCCTGGAGGCATGAGGAACAGGCATAGGAAATCGATATGGCAGAGATTATCCTGTTTCGACCACTGTCCCTTTGTGCCAAGACTAGGTCATGGGAGGGGTGTCCCCCACGTTCACTATTAATATTACATGAAGAATTGTAGGTGAGACCAGAGGGGGCAGTCGCTGCTCTTTCAGAGTGCCTTCTGCTGGGGATTTTTTAAAAATATATATATTTTATTGATATTTTACAGAGAGGAAGGGAGAGAGATAGAGAGTTAGAAACATCAATGAGAGAGAAACATTGTTCAGCTGCCTCCTGCACACCTCCTATTGGGGATGTGCCCGCAACCAAGGTACATGCCCTTGACCGGAATCGAACCTGGGACCTTTCAGTCCGCAGGCCGACGCTCTATCCACTGAGCCAAACCGGTCAGGCCTGCTGGGGATTTTTGATAATAGGACTATGAACTAGACTGTTCTTCTAGATAGGAGGTTGTCTCTTAAAAACAACAACAAAAAAACAAAACAAAACCTGCCAAGGTGAGTTCCAGTCAGATAACTGTGGTGGCCAGAGCTCTGTAAAGCATATTATAGGAATCGGGTAGAATTTCTGCCCTGGATTCCCACAGCTCTCTCACTGCTGCTGTCCTGAGGGTTCCACAACCAGGCATGGAAGTGGCAATGGAAGGCTGCTGCCCGGGCCGGAGCTGTGCCCTCCAGCTCTGGGTGCAGCCACAACTCAACTGAGTTTGAGATCTGGGCCCAGGAAACCCAGGGCTACCAGCAACCTTGCTCAATAGAGAACCTATCAGGCTGTCCTTCTCTGGTATCAGGAAATACTAAAATCTAGTTCCCAATTTGTGCTTCAGTTTGGGTCTTGGTGGAGAAGGCAGCGAGGAGGCGGTGACTCTGCTCTGGCTGTTTGAAGACAACGGGGATTTTGGGGAGCGTTGAGAAGCATCCTGGTACCTTTCTTATAAGAGATGGCCCAAAATGCCAACCCCAAGTTCTGAGGGAGGAAGAATCAGAACTTAAAAAAAAAATGTCCCAAGCTGTTGTTGCATGTAAGGTTGGTAATCCAGAATCTTCCTGCCTCCTCTACCTGCAGGGATTCACATAGCACATACGCGTCTCCTGGTTACCACGTGCTCCATTTCCTGCTCATGCCAAGTGTTCTGTTTTGCTTAGTTCTCAACTCATTTAGTCAGTCTTTTCTCTTCATCCACACTCCACTTCATAGTCTAGCTCCTTCCCCTTTACTTTGTTTTCCCAGGCTTTTCTGGAACATGAGGCATTTGTGTGTAGCAGGCTTTAAAGAACAAAGGTTTCCGAGGAGCAGCAGGTACTATACAGCTGAGGGTCTCTCCTGAGATGGCTATCCCACTGCGAAATGTATCTTCTGCTCCCACCACTCTGGTCTTGGATAAGAAGACTTGCTCTTCCCGTGTTGTTTCCTGAATTTTTCCAGCACAATCGAAACAGGCAAGATGAAGGCCCAGGGGCCCTGGAATTGCAGTGCAGCACAGAAGTACACTGAGATGTGGCACAAGCTTTTACTACAGTGAGGTCCCTAAATGAGCCTTATTCTTACCCTCCTCCCAGGTGGACAAGTGCAGGGAGAGATTAGAATCTCCAATTCTTGGAACACAGACCAAATTTCCTCTTGGTATGGGGGTGGGGGGACAGGAAGATGTTCCTTTACTGTGCTCTAGAACCTACCACTGAAGCCCTGCTATTTCCTGCCCCAGGTGAAACACTTCCTAGGATGATCCACAGTGTCAATAGACCAAATGCCATCTTCTGAACAAATACCATCTTAGCTTACAGCAGTACCGTTTAAGCCCATGATCAGACAAGATGTCATACAATCATGGATCCAGTTCTCAAAGCCTGAGTTATTCAGTCTCACCCATGGTTATCTCTCTACATAAATGTAAAGCACTTCATTCAGCGCCAAATAAGATCATCATTGGCAAATTGTAGCCATGATTACTGATTGTTGTTATGGTGATGATGGTGATGATTGCTAAATAATATCCTAAATAACATCCTGGTTTTAGCCACCACCATTGTGTACCTGGCTTTGCCATTCCTATCGTTTATTTTCCTTCTCAGCATTTGGCTTCCCTCGAATTTCAGACTTTTATAGCCATGTTATAATGCTCTGGAACTTAATTTCCACATTTATAAACTGAAAGTGTTAAAATATATACATTCTAAAGCCCCTTGCTGTGCCAGCATTCTATATTTCCAAGATTGATCTGCACACTCCTTCAATTTTTATCTGTTTAAGAAGAAGAATTTTCTATTCACCCTTGGTAACTGAGAGTTCCCTTATTTCCTTGATTGATATAGTAGACTCTGCAGACATACTGCAAGTTTATAAACATCAAACAAATATACATTTCTAATGAATTATTTATTGGATATACGCATCAGTGCTAGTGGTTTTGTTGAAATGGAATTATAAGTCAAAAAACAGTGCTAGATGAAGGAAGGGAATCTTTCTTCATTCCAGTTAGGTTGGAGTAAATGATTTCTGGAAAAAGTAGGGGTTTTAAGGACTTTGTATGAAGGGAGGGGAGGAGGCCTGATGGCATTTTGGCAAAGAGAAAATATTCCAGTTACAGAGTGTGGCAGAGAAAAACTAAGATGGGAGAGAAAGAAGTGAATTTATTTGGGTGGGCTATGGGCATGCTCTGAGCAAAGCAAAAGTCAGCAGATCCCACACTGTAGGCCGTGTTGTGTTTGCAATGATGTCCAAGGGTATTAGGTACTTTGTAAAGGAAGGACACAGGAAGTATTATGGCAATAATACTAACAGTGAACAGAAGTATAGCCAATATTTACTGAGCACTTACCATATGGGCTATGTATTTTACACGTGTGACCTTATTTAATCATCCCAATGTATGAATGCAAAGGTAGTATCACACTTTTCCCTTTCTACACGAAGAGGCTGAAATGTGTTCTTGTTAGCGACTTTCCCAAGGCCATGCAACTATGAAATGTTGGAGCTGGAATTCAAATTGAGGTTTGTCTAAATCCAAAGTACTAGACTGATTCTGATGCACTAACATGAATACTTAAATAAATAAACAAGATGCATATCTAGAACAAACATAACCCTGAGGACATTAACTGGACTCTCTGGTTGGGGTGACCTCTTAGCTCATAACCTTGAAATGTTCTCTCTTCTGAACACCGACTATATTAACCCTGGAGACTTTGTAGAGATTGAAACTATTTCCTCAGGAATTGACTGTTTCCTTGCTAAGAAGGATAATTGGAATGACTTCATCACTGGGAGCTAAATCTTTTGAATTGCATGAGTAAGAAGAAATGTTGATGTGATTTTCAGAGGAGGAAAGTTTTTGATTTTTATCATCTCTCCCTCCCTCATTCCATTCCTTCCTCCTTTCCTTCTATGTCGATCTGAATAAAGTCTGCCATTTGCCTTTCTTGTCCCCCAAAAAGTCTTGCCTCTCAGAAGAAATAACACTTGCAAAGTTTTCCCCTGAAATGATATTAGAAGGGCGATTTCAAACAAACAAATTTGGTGTCATTTCTTGTAACATCATTATCAATAATTGAGCATTTTTTGTAATGTGTCGGACATTGTGCTTAGCACATTATCTCACAACACGTTTTGGAAGTATTATTACCACCAGTTTAAGTGATATTACTATGCCCACTTTAGAAAAGAACGAACTGAGGTTGTTATGTCACTTGCCCAAGGACACACAGCTAGTAAAATGGTGGAGGCAGGTTTGAACCTAAGTGCCTGATTCCAAAGACTGTGCACTTAATCCTAACACCACATCGCATGTCATTAGAGGAAGACACAGTCCTGCCAAAAGCATAGGAGACATGAGTAATGGTTAGCTGTTAGACATCTATGCATGTCTTTGTTCATCCTCATGTCCGTTCGTCCATCTGTCCATCCATCCAAAAAGTATCTATTATATAAAAATAATTTATTGGCTTTCTAAACAAGCAGGAAAATTAACTATTTGGAGTTTTACATCCCCTTAATAATCTGTGATGATTCTGAAAAGGATGGAAGGAAGTGCTGGGAGAAAAAAAGTCAAGAGCCTTATTTCTCCAAATAATTAAGATACCAAGTGGCATCAATAGGTAAAAGGTTAAGGGGCTGGGCAGGGCAGTAGACATAGGATCAGAATAATGCCTCTCTTATTCTCTGATTCTTGGCACATTCCTTTAATGGGGGCAGGAAACGTGGTGTAAGTCACTCTGTTTGTCCCACTTTCTTTTTGCCTTAGTGGCTCAGCAGATTCCCCCTTGCAAAGCCTGGCTTCTGTAGACTCCTTCCACCTGGAATATGCTCAATAACATTTTGTGTCTCCTATGTGCCAGGCACTGAATAATAGAGTCCGTCCCTTAAGTAGAACTTAATGACAATTTTCTCATGTTTTACAGTGGCATGCTTTCCAAATGCTGGTCCAACAACTGAATTCATCGGAATTATCCAGGAGCTTCACAGCATCATTCTCATTCTCTCTCTCTCTCTCTCTCTCTCTCTCTACCAGTCATTCTCATTCTCTCTCTCTCTCTCTCTCTCTCTCTCTACCAGTAGAGCACAGTATTTAAAGGCAGACACTGAATACTGACGCCTCTCTGTGTTAAGGTTTTCTTATCATAAAAGATATTAACAGTGCCTAATTCATATGGTTACAATGAGGATTTAGAGAGATATTAACAGTGCCTAATTCATATGGTTACAATGAGGATTTAGAGAGTTAATATTATACATAAAATACTTAGAAGTGTCTGCCACATAGTACTGTAGATTATCAGTTATTATTAAAAGTATAAATCATGAAACTCTGCTGAGATGGGCTGAATGAGAATGTTGGGAGTTGGGGCCCAGGATCCTTATTTTTTTAGGTTTTCCAAGTGATTCTGCTTCTGGGTCTTGTTTTAAACCCAATGATATAGAGTGTCCAGTGAATATTCTTAAATGTGAGTCTGTGTCCTAGATTTATTTTTCTCTCTCTTTCTCACCAATTGCTTTTATTCCTTTGTGCTCTTTAAAATCCCACTTCTTCCAGGCGTCTTTCTCTTGCCTGGATTCTGAGCCCTCCTCCTAAGGTGAACTGTTGATCAGGACATTAAGTCTCTCCCCTGCATGTGATCCATCTTCCCTGATTCTTATTTGCGTGGTTTGGTTGGCCCTGTGAGGTTATAAATCCCTTGGTATAGACCTGCACCTATGGGCTTGCACACAGTCGGAGCTCAATAAATACCAAGTTTGGTAATGATCCAGACACTAGTTCAAGCAGGTGTTCTGATTATTTTTGCCACGGTAATTTACAGGGGCTTTATTCAACTGATGGAGTACTTTTTTTGATATCAGCCATGATAAATAAGTAACTATTCTACATTTATAAATCTTAAAAATATAAAACCAATGGAAGAAAAATCACATAGTGAATAGAATATCACATATTTTTGTTGACTTGTCCCTTCTATATCTGCGACTCACTGTCTATGTGATGTTGACCACACAGCCATCCAGCAAAATCAGGAGGGATTTCTAAGAAAAGCAAGGAAAGTGATTAAAGATACTTGCAAGTAACTTTATGCCAATGACTTCAGCATGAAGGACAATATCTTTAGAAGATGCAGATTGGCTTCCTGTTCAACCACAATCCTCCTAAGGCTATGAAGCAGTTGTTCCTCTCCTGCTGTAATCGTTGATTCAGGCTGCCATCCTGATTTCCCCAAAGTGTAGGTTGTCTCTTAGTAAGCCTGGTCTGCTATAACAAATTACCAAATATTTGGTGGCTTATAAACAATAGGATTTTAATTATCATTCTAGAGGTGAAAGTTGAAGTCCAGGGTGCTAGCATAGCTGGGTTTGGTGAAAGCTTTGTGCCAAGTTGCAGATGGTTGACTTCTTATATTCTCTCATGGCAGGAAAAAAAAAGGTGAGGGAGCTCTCTGGGGTACCATTATAAGGGAGCTCATCCCATTCATGAGGGATAGGATTACAACATGTGAATTTTGTGTGAGACATAAATATTCAGTGCACTGCATTGGGCCAAGTAGAGACCTTCACTGGGAGTTCCTGAATTGAAATGACAGATAAGAATCATCTAGATTTGCTTTCACCATGGCCAGCCTCATGCAGTTGATAGCTTAGAGAATAAACCAGCAGACAGAGAGATGCACTGATGAGAGAAAGTGAAAGGGAGTCATAGCAGCATGCGAAGCCCTTGTTTTAGCCTTAGTCCAACCTCATCCTCACTGCAGTGCAGTATGTAATGTGACTGCTTTCTCTTTTTTGCTTATCCTATTCAATAAAAGGCTAATAGGCAAATTGTCCCCTTGAACAGGAGTTTGACCAGGGGGTGGGGCCGGCTGGCCAACTGCCTGCAGTCCCTCCCCGCAGCTGGCCCGGCCTGATTGGTCCTGATTGGGGTGGTCAGGCTGGCTGGACACCACCCGTGCACAAATTTGTGCACCGGGCCTCTAGTGTTAATATGAATTGGTTTCATTTGAATGCCATAGAGTTCTGACTTGGGAAAGTTTAATTATGTTTGTAGTTGAGCCTCTGTAAAGCGTATTCTCCTGCTAGTATAGCTGTACCACTATACATTTTTGACGTCTAAACAGTGTCACTGTTGGTTCATAGCATAGTATGGGTTAACTAACATCCATAGACATTTTTCACATAAACTACTATCTAGTTACATCTCTGCCTTATGCAGTGGGAATTTAATCCTTTCAGCTGAATACCCAATTTTATCTTTTCTTTAAATTCCATCTTGGTGGTTATGACCCAGTATTCTAACTTATGTAAGGTTTGAACATCAATGTTTGTCATCTATCATATCATCTCTCCCTTCTGAATTTGTGTCATCTGCAAATTTGATATATGTGTGTTTTCTATCTTCATACATATGTACAAGTTATACATGTTAAATTATTGGGAAAAAAATGAGTGTTTTTGAGCTTACAATTTTCTTTCTCGGCATATATCCTCTCACATATGCCTAAAAAGACATGGTGTTGGTGGATGTCCCTTGCAGAATTGTTATAGAAAAAAATAGGAATCACCATAATATCTAATAATTGATAAATAGATAAATAGCACCTGGTATATTTATACAATGAAGTACATTACTGCAATTAAAAAAATGAATTAGAATGCTAAGTATGAACACTGACTGTTGTTAAATATATTAATGACAAAGGCAATGTGCAGACTGACATGTACAGTGCAATATGATATCATAACAAAAGGTTATATTACAAAAGGTTAAAAATGGTCAATTATGAGTGGTAGAAACATGGGTAATTATTATTGCTATAGACCAAATGTTTGTGTCTCCCCAGAGTCCATATGTTAAATCCTAAACCCCTCTGTGATGGTATCAGGAAGTGGGGCCTTTGGAGAGTAGTTAATTCATGAGGGCAGGGTCCTCAAGAATGGCTTTAATGCCCTTATAAAAGAGACCCCAGAGAGCTCTCTCACCTCTTTTGACTTGTGAAGTTATAGCAAAAAGGCCCCCATCAAGAACCAGGAAATGGACTCTCATCATCCACCAAATCTGCTGGTACCTTGATCTTGGACTTCCCAGTCTCCAGCACTGTGAGAAATAAATGTTTGCTGTCTAAGCCATTCAGTCTATGGTATCTTGTTAGAGCAACCTGAATAGACTTGTGATTTTTTAAAAAATATTTAAAACACTTTCTAAAATATAATCTTTGGCATTCCAGTAGCAGTATCCATCTTTGTAATTGACCTACCTCATAAACTTATCAAGAAAGCAAATGAATTTGGTTTGACTTGACAAGTTTAGCAGCAACTGGCTAGATACTTCCTGATCCCATTCTTCTTCTGACAAAAGAAGATTACATTTACCAATGTCCCTTGCAGTTGGATATGAGCTACGTCACTGGATTCTGGTCTAGAGAATGAAGATCTGGCCATCAAACTCCCTGCATGGCAGTGTATGCTCCTCTATGCTCTCTCCTCCTTTTCTTAGTGACACTGGAGGCCAAGAGATGACAGGAGATTGCCGTTCAGGCAGTTGACCCACCTCCATCAGACTGTGATGTAAATGACTGATAAACCTCACTTGTGTTAAGTCACTGAGGACCAGGATATTATTTTTTAGCCATTAGTTGTTTATCTTTTTGATGCACTAGCTCTTTTACAAAGACTTACTCATTGAGCGAATAAGATTGCAACATTAAAGGGAAATGAAACAGTGTTCTATCCTAAATCAGCTTTTAACATTTTTCCCTTTTCACTTTCCATTTTAGTCCATAGACACTTTTCAAGAGAGTCATAATTATCTTGTTGCAAAATAATATGAAATAATTATTCCCCTGTGACAAGATTTTTGAAGGAATCTTTTTTCCTACTTTTGAGAGTTATTTTAGGATACATTTTTGAGGTATAGACATATTTATTTCAAATAAGTATATCAAATTGCAATGCCATCAGCAGTTTTCCTGCACGATTACAAGCTGTAGCTTTTAAAATTGTATTTTTTTTAAATGGAAATAATTGTACCTTGGGAAAATATTACAAATGAAAATAGTTGTACTTTACAAAAATATTGCAGTCTCCTTTTGGAATTTCAGACAATACAGGAGAAGAAATCCATATTGTGCCTATTCAGTACCCACGATGACATCTTGATGTGGAGTCCGCAGTTTTCTGGGTGTGAACACACACACTCGTGCACACACACAAGAAGGTCAGTTGCACATGTTCTCTTTATGACCAACCTTAGCAATCTATTATGAACATTTTTATGTCACCAAATACAGATCTATGTTATCCTTTTAAATATGAGCTGCCCTTTTTGGCAGCCACTAGCCAATGTGGCTTTTAAAATTAATTAAAATGGAATCAAAGTAAATAATGTTGACAGTTCAGTTTCCTGTCACACCAGCCACGAGTGACTTGTGACTACTGTGTTGTGTAGCACAGAGATGGAACATTTCCATTGGTGCTGAAAAGCCTATTGTACAATGTGTAAGGGTTTGCATAAGTTTATTGAACAAATTCCCTATTCTTGGTAGTAGGTGGTTCCTAGCATATTCTTTTCTCCAGTTTAAACAATACTTCAGGGAACATTTTTGTGGTAATCTTAGGGCAGATCCGTGATCTTTCTAAACTCTGAGCTGGGCCCCAACTCCAGTGACACACATGCCAGTGTCAGTTCTGACCCAGCTCTTGCCACACTTACTCCTGATTTTCTTTCTTTGATTTTGCTGCCTCACTGCTAATCATGTCAGGATTCTGTCTTAGTCCTTCCAGACTGCTATAACCAAAATACCGTAGACTGTGCGGCTGACACAGCAAATACTTATTTCTCCCAGTTCTGGAGACTGGGAGAACCAATATTAAGGCTCTAGCAGGGTTGGTGTCTGGTCAGGCTACTCTTCCTAGTTCATAGACAGCAATTTTCTTGCTGGGTCCTCACATGTTGGAAAGGGGTGAGGGAGCTCTCTGGGGACTCTTTTATAAGGCACTGATCCATTTATGAGGGCTGCACCCTCATGACCTATTCAACTCCCAAAGGCCCCACCTTCAAATACCATCACATTGGAGGTTAGGATTTTAACATACAAATGGTGGTGGGGGGCGGAGAGACACACAAACACTCAATCTGTAGCAGATACCTTGTCATCTTATGTTTTTACTGTTGTTTCATAGAACTATTTTACTTTACTGTCTCTGGGTGTATAAAACAATTATTGTCTACTTTGTTTTCTACTCTTTTCTGGAGATAAGTTTTTAAAAACATTCTCCTCATTTACTTTTTACTTCTGTTATAAGTAAGTATAGGCTAGGTTATGCTACAGTAACAAAAAATCTGAATATTTTAGTGGCTTAGTACAAGCTTTTATTTTTCAACTTATGCTATAGCAGGTGGTTGGAGCTCTGTTTCAAGTTATCCTCACTTCAGGATATAAGCTGATGGAGTAGCCACTATCTGGAAGTTTCCTGTGATAAAAGGAGAATAAGCTTGGCAAGTTCACATACTAATTCTTAGGTTGCCTCCCAGGAGTGATACACATGACTTCCACTCACATTCAATGATCAAATCAATTCACACCATCCTCCCTAATTCTAAAGGAGGTGGGACATACATGCGCTTGGGAGAACAACCAGAAATACTTGGTAAAAAACACTGATAATGCATCCAACATTTAGTTTTCTTTTATTAGTTGCAAATTGTTGCAAAGGCATATGAAAATGGTGATGATATTAACAATACCTAACATTTATCATGTGCCAAAAATTTTAGTAATTTTTTAGATGCTCGTTTAATCTTCACAATCTTCATTTTCTTCACGATGAGTACCCTCATTTTATACAGGCCCCAGGTTGAATGGCTAGTAAATGGTAGAACTGGGATTCTGGTTCTAGAACCTGCATGCTTCCTGCATTACTTCCTGTTTTTTAGATTCATACAGGTGGTTTTCTCTCTACTCATCTTTGAATGGGAGAAGTTCTATCCAGACCTGCTGTCCCTAAGTAATGTATAGATGATCTGCCTTCTATAGTTATTTGGATGCTGTTTGGCTTCTCCTCATAAAAAATAAGTGGAGGGCTGGATGAGGTAACAACATAGGAGCAGGTAAATCTTTGTCAACCCAACAAAGGTAGATAGGCCCCATGAGCCATGAACCTCAAAACCAGTGGTTCTCAACCTTCTGGCCCTTTAAAACAGTTCCTCATGTTTTTACCCCCAACCATAAAATTATTTTTGTTGCTACTTCATAACTGTAATTTTGCTACTGTTATGAATAGTAATGTAAATATTTGATATGCAGGATGGTCTTAGGCGACCCCGGTGAAAGGGTCGGTCGACTGCCAAAGGGGTCGCGACCCACAGGTTGAGAACCGCTGCTCAAAACGCTGGGTACGTAGTACAGGTTTTCTCTGTTGAAACTACTGCAAAAGTGGTGGCTTCACTGAGCTGGAGAAATATCCAGTCCCTTGGTGAGAGGTCTTTCCAGTTCTGTGTTGAGCGTTAGGCTTAGGGCAAAGGAACACTGCTGGAAATAATTCAGTTGGGAAAAAAACCTCTGACCTGTAGGCTTTTTGCTTGATGTGGCTCCAAATACATTCTCCCCAACTGCTGTCTTTCCTTGTTATTCATATTTGATTAATCCACATCTCTCCCACAGTACGTCTTTGCTTCTAGACCTTACCCCTTCAAATCAAGAGAATGTTCCCCCTCAAGCCCATATTCACCTGACTAGTGCCACTATGAGAATGGCTGGGAGTGGCATGATGCTTTCTCTTCCCTTTCTTGCTAGCAGGTCTGCAGACCTGCCCTGCTATAGAGGAATTAACTCCAAGAGAAATTTTCTTCCATCTGCTCTTGACCCGATCCTGGGCTTTGCTACAATTTCCTTCCCTTCCCTCCTTCAGCTGCCTTTGAGGAAAGTTAGTTATTTCTTTTCATAGTTGGTACTGAAACTGGCAGAAATTCCCCCACGTTGTGACTCATATGTGGTTGGCACCATCCCCTGGTTTCCTGCTGGTGACTGTCTTCCTGCCCTTGCCCCATCCCCCTTCTCTTTGGTCATTTCAGTGATTTTCCTGGAGGGGAATGGAGCCTGTGTTTATGTTGTCATCCTTCCTGTAAGTCTGCTTTTTATTTTTTCAAGCATTTTTTTTTAAACTTAGCAGATGTTAAAAAGTTGCTTAAATTTGCATTTCTTGATTACAAGTTAGTTTGAACATTTTCCCAGACATTTGTTTCCTATTTGTATTTTCTCCTGTACAAATTGTGTGTGTTTGAGACTTGATCATTGAGCAATTGGAGTCCTACAGGGAGTTTCTAAAAATATATGTATGCATTTTGAGATCATTAAGGAATTGTTCCTCTCTGTCATTTTTGATGCAGATATTTGATTTTCAGTCATGTTTCTTTTTTTGTGTTCTGAACATTTTCTAATGGCTTATCTATCATATGATCAGTCTCCAGAATTGTTTTCTTTCCTAATCTGTTTACCTGTTTAGTATCTGCCTCTTCTCCCCAGAATGTAGGCTCCTTGAGGGCATGGGCCCTGGCTGGCCCATTGAACCCTGACTTTCCAGTACCTAGAATAGTGCCTGGTTTAGAGTCATTGCTTAATAAATATTAGTTATATAAAAACATACATGGAGAAGGAGGTCTTACCATTTGCAACAGCATGGATGGGCCTGGAGAGCATTATGCTACCAGTGATGGCGAACCTATGACACGCGAACTCATTTTTTTGGTTGATTTTTCTTTGTTAAATGAACAAAATAGATCCAGAGACAAAGAGCCATGGAACAGAGAGTTGAATGTCAGAAGGAAGGTGGGGGTGGGGAGGTGGGTGAGGGGAGATTAACTGGGAAACATATGCATATATGCATAGCCCAAGGACTCAGACAATAGGTAGTGAAGGCCTGGGAGGGGCGGGTGCCAAGTGGAGGGGGTCAATAGGAAAACAAAACAAAGGGGACATCTGTAATACTATAACAATAAAGATAAATTATATATATATATATATATATATATTGTTTTATTTTATTTTATTTTTTGGTTGCTTCAAACCTTCCAAAGCAGCCGTGGGCAAACTACGGCCCGCGGGCCGGATACGCCCGTTTGAAATGAATAAAACTAAAAAAAAAAAAAAAGACCGTACCCTTTTATGTAATGATGTTTACTTTGAATTTATATTAGTTCACACAAACACTCCATCCATGCTTTTGTTCCGGCCCTCCGGTCCAGTTTAAGAACCCATTGTGGCCCTCGAGTCAAAAAGTTTGCCCAACCCTGTTCCAAAGGGACCATCTCTTCTGTTTAAACTGCTTTTCTTAGATTATTTGATTAAATGAAAACATTTAAGTTTCTTTAATTTTCCTGGAACATAACTATGTTGTTTTCACTTCATAATATTATCTCAAGCCCCACATATTATATGATATTCCCTTCCTCCACACTTTTTGTGATATTTTAAAATCATATGTTAAATTTATTACATTCCATGGATTAACTTTCCTAATTTTGAAATATTGCCATTTGGGTTTCATCATTATTGCTTAGAATGAGTTTTAAAATAGAACTCATAAGTTTAATTTCCCCTCCTAGTTTTTCTTTTAAAAATTGTATTTAATAATGGTAGTCATATTGTTTCAAGTCAATTTCTGAATCATTTGGGGGTTGTTATCGATGGCTCCTCATAATTACTACCATCTTCTCTAAATGCCTAATGTTAATTTGGTTGTGGATTGGCATCAAACCTATGTTTTTCATTCCCAGCATCTACCTCTCCCCATTTCTAAAGCTGACTGTTTTCCCACCTCTGAACTTCTGAAGCCTCTTTCACTGTTCATCATTGCTTGCATATTAATGAGAGTAGCTCTGAGATTGCACCCGTGAGTTTTTTAGTATCCTGGAATGCAATTCTCTTTGTATTTGAAAGTATTAAATGAAGTGCGTTATAAACTGTCTTAATTGATACCTTAAATTGTAATTTCCACTCTGGATTCATTCCATTCTTCTATTTTAAAAACTTTAACCAAAATTAAATCAGAAAACTAACTCATTTCTCTTTTATATAACCCACATAGCCATCCATTCACTTTCTGCGTTCAAAAAAGGACATTTCCCAGGTTTTGTGCTAGGCTCTGGGGTTACAGCAATGACCACAAAAGACATTTTTGAGTTCTTATGTAGCTTCAACTTTGACCTCTTTTCTTTCCTCAGTGCCAAAAATAAGTAGAAAAGGGGATAAACACAAATAAAAGAGAGAAATACTACTGCAGTTTTTTTTAGCCTTCAGATTTCTAACTAGAACAGTCGAATTTTTAGAGACACATTTCAGTTATTTTTCTCAATTTTGTCATTTATTCCACAGTTAATCATCAAAAGTAAGTAGCAATTTGTGGACTCGATGAGCCTTGCCGGACTCTCTGCCCCATCTGGGATATATGTTCCAAGACCACAAACCTACGCAATTGCTTGGTCAGGTCTGAGCTCCCCAGAAGGGACTTAGCCTTGATGAGTCTCTTCCCTTTGAGGAACTAGCTGTGTTCTTCCCAAAAGTATGAACCTTTAAATTCTTAGCAGTCAGTCCAGGATGGTCATACTTCATCGGGAGGTTGGAAGTTAACCTCTAAAAGAGGAAACTCTGTTGGGCTTTCCCAACTTATCTTTCCACTGTCTGATATTCCTCTACCTTCCTAATTCTTACAATTCATTTCTGTGTTTTTTTACCAGTTTGCAGTCTTTCTACCATTCCATTTTATCCATCTACTAGAGGCCTGGTGCACAGATTCGTGTACTGGTGGGGGGGGGCGTGGCTTGTAGGGATTGGTCTGCTGTGGGGGCACAGCTCATCCCAGTCAGCCAAGTGGCACTCCCACTGTGGGGGCACACTGACCACCAGGGGGCAGCTCCTGCATTGAGCGTCTGCCCCCTGGTGGTCAGTGTGTGTCATAGCAACTGATCGACTGGTCGCTCTGGTCGTTCTGCTGTTCGGTCACTGGGCTTTTATATATATAGATCATCGTCTCCTATGAGGGTAGTGTGGAAGGTGTTCTTCAACCTTTTCATTCATGCTCTCTTCTAACAGGTTACATAAACAGCAAATGCCGTTAAATCTTCAACATAAACTTTTAAGGTCCTGAAAACAGTTTGTTTGATATTCATAGTTTTGATGCTCAATTAATTACCCCCCCCCCCCCGCCCCACACACACACTCCCTCCCACCAAACCAGGAGCTCTTCCTGTAAAACTTGCAAGTAGCAATTAAAAGAATCAAGTTGTTTATTATAGAGATTATAAAGTTAAGAGATGCAAGTATGGACTGGGCTTCTGGTATATGTAGAAATCAATAACAGGGTTTAGAAGGAGATCTAAGCTACAGAAAAATGGTGCCATGTTAGGGAGAGGCCAGTTGAATCTGATCTGCTTAAAAGGCCAGGGAGAGTCTGCCTCTGGTCAGTGCCCTGGGATGACCGAGCCTAAGAAAACACACCAATGGAAGAACACTTTCCTTCCTGTGGCCAAACTGTGTTCATTAATTCAACACTTTTTAATTTAACACTAACACTGTGCTAGACACTGTGCTGGTTCTGAGGCTCTAGGAGACAAAAAAAAAGAAAGAAAAAGAAAAAAAAAACACTTGGCCCCTCATACCAGGAATCTTAAGCAGATATTTAAATGCTAAGGAGCAGATAATAATATACTGGATAAGAAAGGCTATGATAAAGGACATACAGAATGCTATACAAACATACAGGGAACTCACCAAATCTAGATTAGGTGTGTTGGAGAAGGCCTTCCAGGAGATAACGACTTCCAACATAAAATCTGAAGGTAAAGAAGTCATTAGCTAGTCAAAAGTAAGATGGGGCTGGGTCAGCATGGTAGTCCTGAGGGAAAAAGGGAATATAGAGGTCATAGACCATCAAGCTATATTAAATTTGGGGCTCTATTTTATCATAAATAAATTGAAACCGAGTTCCACTTGAAAAATGCTGACTCTATCCAGCTACATATTGGAATTATGTTACCCTATGAACTAAAATACACTAACAGTCAAGGCTCTGTTACCCATGGGCTTTTCTGGACACTGCTAATATTGGCCTCCATGACTTCCTTATATATTTCTTTTCATAACTGACCAACTTTCCCCCTTTCTCCATCCTGATCCCAAGATTGACATAATCACAAAGTTATAATAATACATTCATATAGTTTCCTTTAAAGATTTTGGCCTGGAAGCCATCCAGCCTCCATCAGGGGTCTCTACATATGTGTGTACAGACCAGTAGTTCTTATTTTGCAATTTGGCTCTCAGGCTATCTACTTTTTTTGTTGCTGGAGTCACCTTATTATTGTGGCTTTCCACATTGTTGTACTTCTAACTTATTGTTTGCTTTTCAGTAGACAGAGAAGAACACACATTTAATTTGGAATCAGGTTGATCATCTATATAAAGGACCACCGTCCAACAGTGGATATTGCCCAGCACTGACAATATTCAAGCGTTGTTTTTGGATAATTTGTAAGTAATTACAAATTACTTACAAATGTGATTCCAGCAATTGAGGGAAAGTGGCCTCTATTTCCTAAAGATCTTTCAAACCTTAGATTCTTATTTAAAACTAGTAGAGATGTCATCAGGAGATAAACATAAGAGTGGATATAGTCCAATGGCACGCAGTCTCTGAAAAGAAGATAAAAATGTCAAGAACAAAATATCTTAAAGGCTATTGTTCTAATTGTATGGAAGGTGGGAAACATATCTTTATGAAACTCCTGGCTCAATAATACTGCAGAAAAATCAGGTCATGCTGCTCTTCTAAAACTCTAAGATGACCTTTCTGGCCTGTCAAAATTAGTGGAAAAAATTTTAATGATAGTCACATCTATTGACATTTTATGCACTGAACTTTCTTGGAGAAATCGGGACAATATGCCATTATAAAGTTTCAGTTCTACTTCTTCTCTCTTAATGTCATAACTTTTGATCAGACATATATTTTTTTTTAAGGAATGAAATGCTTTAGAAAATGTCATCCTTGAGATTTTTGGTCGATATTTTCAGGGTTATAATTTTTGTTAGTCATCAGATGGCTCTATCATTTATGTTAATATATATCAGAGTAATTGACCAAGAAATTTCATTAACTTATAATGTTGATCATTCATACATAAGAGTCTAGACCTCTCTGCCATAATGTGTTTTAGTAGAAAGCTCTCCCTAATTCCTCATTTTCAGCCCCTGAGAAGTGACTTGCTCCTTAAGAGTTACATGACCTTTGACCTCTCTACATGAGGGAAATGAAGGGTGACTTGTCTGTGGGTAACCACAAAAATGATCCTTTGGTTATGAACTCACTCAGAGTTGACTGCCCAATGTTTGTGTAATGGTTACACAGGGCCTTGAACACTGTGGGTGCGTTGAGAGGTATCTGGGAAATGTAATGTACTTTAAATTACCAAGAAGTAATTTGATCAGAATAAGGCAACTCCAAAAAGAGCTCATTATGTTTCCCCAAAATGCAATTGCAAACTGTAATTGGATTTCTTTTTAAGATGAACTGCAAACCCGGGGAAGTGGTGCATTTATCATTTTTGTCAATCCTTTTCTAGAACCTGGACACTAGGGGTGATGGCACACGGTGACACCCCCCCTCCCCCCCCACCTGGGGACAGAGAGCATTGTGTAACTCAGATAGGGTAGGCAGATATTGTTGTTGCTCATCTCCTGGGCACAGTAGCCAACAATGGGCTTTGAGCAGAGGAGGCATTATTCAAGGGACATCTTTAGAAGGTTCCTCTCAGAGCAGTGTTTAAAGAAGACTGGAAGTCAGAAAAGAAATTAGGGAAAGATAGACCATGAGACTTGTTGTCCTAGTCTAAACCTATAATACTGGGGGTTTGGACCTGGGTAGTGGTGGTGGGATTGGAATGGAGACGTGAGCATGAGTAATAATTCAATGCGACTGTAGCCACGTCACTTAATAACTGGTTTCACAATGGAGATAGTTTGTAATGGAAATAACCCTGGTCTCAGCATCAGGAAAAACGAGGCTTGCAGGGCAATGTACAGGCTTAGTTTTCTATTTTGTAAAATAAATTGAACTAGAATGATCTCCAATTCCTTTCGAGGCCTAACATTTTAAGAAAGGAAGATTTTAGAAGACATTGCAAGTTTGCCCTTCATTCTCTGAAGAAAGGCTTAACATCAGGAACGAGGGCAGCGTTGCTATTTGGTATCTCCGTGACTTCTCACAGGCACCCGGGCACCCACACTGATCCCTGCCTCGCCTAGGCCCTGCGTTTCGCAAGCACATAAACCTTTCTGGTCCCTCTCCAGAGTCGGAGCCCGCCTGTCCTTAGATGTACTTATGTACTGATGCCGGTGGATTGCAGCTCCCAAACTGATTTGTAGCCTATAATGTCTAAAGCATTTTTTTCTCAGAGGTGATAATATTTTAGCTTTGTATAGTCTGCCCAATTTTCAGAAATATTTAATTTAGACTTCTCAGGAACACTGTGAGGCACATACATATTGGAGGTGTCAGTGTGTCTATTTGACAGATGAAGAAGCCGAGACTCGGGATAATTAACACTCCGGTGTGGGGTGAATTTCCCGCCAAAATATAAGATGGCTCTGTCTTTTGGTTTTGTTCCATCCACCAAAAGGGTGGATTACAAACAAATATTTGGTAATACGCAGTTACAATCGGCCCGAGTTTACACGTTTCCCGCACTCCACCGCAAATCTATATGAACCGAGTTAAAGACGGCTCCCGCGGAGTACGCGCAATTCACGCGAGCCGACTTAACTCGTTTCCCGCACTCCAAGTGTTAAGTAGGTTGCACAAGATCACACGGCTATTAAGTGGCAACGATAGAATGGAATGCAGGCTTTCTTACTCCAAGTCCATTGCACTTCCCACTCCGGTAGCATATTTGTGGAAATTTTCGGTCCCTGGGCAAGAATATCGAAGAAGTATTTGGGTGCCAGAGGCATGTGAAACCCTTCAAAGAGCATAGGTTGGCCTGTTTTTCTGCTTGCAAATATAGTCTCAGCACCCATCACATTTTGAACCGTTCTGATAATATTACACCTAGTAATCCATAGCAATAATGATCATAATCACACTTTTCCCCTGACCATCCCAAGGAATGTTTAGTGAATTAATGTTGTTAATTAATCTTCATGACATCCTAGCAAATGAAGCAGATTGCAAGGCGGATGTCCCACTCGGCTGACTGGGAAGCTGAGGTAGAAAGCAAGGTCACCAAGCTGCCTCAAGGTGAGGATACGTCAGCAGACTTGTGAGCCAAGAATAGCCTTTTCACAGCAGAAGCTTCAGTCTGCTGGGAAGGGGCTCGCACTGCTCTCCTTAACCAGGAAAATAAAATTGCCACTTTAAAGCCCGGCTTTTCTCCGCTTAGCTATTTACCAGTGCCTTTAAATTCATGATTGCTCTTCTTTGGGGTTCCCACCCTTTCAGCAACGGAGGTGACGCAGTCGGTCTCTCTTCTGGGAGAACATGAAGAATTGTCCTGTCGATGACAATTTCCGTCACCCCTGCAGTGTCACTCCCCCTGACCGTCTCTGAGACCTGGGCTCTTCCGATTTTAAGGATTCTGCAGGCATCTGCCCCATTGGCCTTCCCTTTTCTTACTTTACAGCCTTGTCTTTACAGCGCACATTTCCCCATTGGGAGGAAGAGCATTTGTTTCCAATGTTGTGTTTCCAAATTTCCTTTTCATCAGAGATTGAGTGTGTTAAAAATGCCGATTGGGTCCCTAACCACATGCTCCGTCCAGGCTCTCTGTGGTTTCTGCGGTTACTGCAGCACTGGATCTGCCCCGTGGAGCAGTGACTGATTGCCCTGTGGGGAGGGCAGGAGAGTGTTGTTTCTCTGTGGCAAGGAGTCCGGTTACACTGGGGCAAGGGGAACGGGATTCCTGTAGGCTGACAGGAAGGCCATGCGTATCTGTGGGAAAAGGAATGATTATGTTGCTCTGTTGTTGGGAAATGTGGTTGCCTTTAACCTTGAGCCCGACCAAAGAATCCTGTTATAATTTACTTTGACACTGTATTTAAATCCCCCACAACAATTAACCATCTTTCAAACATCACCAGGAAGTGGGTTATCAAAATAATCTTACCCTGATGGTAAAAGTATCTTTAAAAGCCTAAGCCACTTAGATCAGCAAAAAGAAAAAGCCTTCCCCCTTATCCCCCCCCCCCAAAAAAAATCCACATCGAAACATTTCCAAAAATATTTCCTGGCCATCTTTCAAAATCATCGTCCGTGATGTTTTCTTAAAAGCTTCATGTGATCCAAGCAAGTAGTACACAGGACAGAGCCCAAGTCATCTTTTTACAAAGTGTTTGCGCCATACTTATCTTCTGTGACTTGAGACAAATGAAATGTTAGAGAAGATTAAAATGCTGGCAGAGTTCTACCAGTCTCGAGGGAAGGGGTGGCAAAGAAATGCTCCTCATGCTGCCACCTGCCATTCCCAAGTTCATGGCAGACATCACTAATGGATCACAGCACTCTTCCCGGCTGAGCCTGGTACCAGTTCACAGGCTTTTTCATCATGGCAGTACACACTGCCACCATCAAATTATAGGACTTGGTTCTCTAGTTGAAAACTGTTTACCATAGTGTTTTAGAACAAGCTGACATGTTTTCCTCTAGAACTGTGATTTTCAACCAGTGTGCACAATACCTGGCTACTTAGTCAAGGGCACTGAACTCTTTTCCCTTAGATTGTCAAATAAAAATATGACAACAGCCAACATGACAATAGCTATCCAGTGTGAATGACTCAAAATTATACCTATTTTTTGGTCAGATCAGCCAAAAATAGAGTATTTTTTGGTGTGCCACAGAATTTTAGTAAATAGATAAACTAATTTATCTGCCATGAGATGAAAAAGGTTGAAAATTGCTGCCCCAGAATAAAACCAAAGGTACAGAGAAACAGTGTGCTTGGTAGGCAGGGTGAGTTGTTATGAATATAATTAAGGTATTTCTCAAGCAGTCTGAGCTAATATTTCAAGAAGTCTGGGGCAATAATAGAATTTTCTCCAAATTTAGGAGACTTAAAAATACTGCATCATTAATGAAAGAAATGTAATTTAAAATACCAATGTTTTATCTTTTGAATTAGAAGTTTAATAATACAAAGAGTTTGAGGAAGGATTGTGGAACACTGTAGTCGCATTCACCTTGGGAAGTGTAAATTGGTACAATAATTTTGGAGGGTAATTTAGTAGTATCCAAAAAAAAAAAATGAAATGCAGATACCGTTTGTCCCAGTAATTCCACATCTAAGATAGGTTTCCACAAGTATTTAAAGATCTGTATTTTAAGGATAATATATTGCAGCATTGCTTGCCAAAATAAAATAAAGGATACAATGTGTATATATCTCAGTAGAATATTATGCAGATATTCAGAAGAATGGGGTAGGTACAAATGTGGTAAATGGCATTTAAAAAATTATTTAATTCCTCCATATCCTAGCTATGCCTCATTGCTCCATTGACTTTATGGTTGGCCATGTAACATGCCATGCCCATGGGGTATTAATGGGTATATTTGCCACATTCTACAGTGTAATTGCCTAGCTTGGCTGGGGCCCTTTAGCTCCAACTCTCTATTACATGAGTTTAATGTCACCTAGTAGCTACTTTATCAGCTTGGATTTAAAACTGAGCAAATGAGATAGAGTTTTTTTGGGCAGAGCCAGCTTAGTCAAGCCAAACCCACAGAACTATAGCTGATTTGCAACACTTATGTAGCATAAGTAATAAATAAATATTTGTTGTAGGCCCCTAAGATTTTGAGGTTGTTTGTTATATAGCATTACTGTAGCAAAACCTGACTGATATATCTAATTTAGAAAAAATGTCAGAAATATGTGCAGTGAAAAGAGCAAATTTGAAAAGAGCAAATTACATAACAACATAATCATTATGATTGACATTTAAAAAAACAATCCATCCATTTTTTGAAAAATATTTTTTATTGATTTCAGAGAGGAAGGGAAAAGGAGAAAAAGATAGAAACATCAGTGATGAGAGAATATCATTGATCAGCTGCCTCCTGCACGCCCCCTACTGGGGATCAAGCCCACAACCTGGGCATGTGCCCTTGACTGGTATCGAATCCAGGAACCTTCAGGCTGCCGCTCTATCCACTGAGCAAAACCAACTATGGCCAGCCAGCCATTTTTAACCTTCAAATAAAAGCCAAAAAATGAGAGGTAACAATCATTTAGTTGAGGTCCAAAAGAATAGCTCTTCTGGAAGCACAGATTCAGGCAGAAACCCAAAGAGTGTTTTGATTAGGAGGTGAAGGCAAAAGGTATATATGAGAAAGGGAAGGGGGGCAATTACATCAGTAGTAGGAAGGCATTTCTATTGGTACAGATAAGCTCACGGAGTGAGTATAATTCTAAAGAATGTTTTTAACTTTCAGTCCAATAGTCATAATATTTGCTTTCTTCTTATCTTTGCAAACAGTTGTTTGGGATATAATGCTGCTGAAGGCCCAGTCTGAAGTATTTTTTGCCGTTTTAACATTCCAAAAGTTTGAGGAGTAAGACACACAAGGCAGTTCCTCCGGGCTGGCAGCTCCAATTCCATCTTAAAGTGGCTCCATTTATGTTCTATCTATCTACCTATCTATCTTTCACCTATCTATCAGTCTATCTATTAACCTATCTATCTATCCATCCGTCTATCCATGAATGAAAAAATGGCCATATACTAAACCTCACAAGCTCAGGGGAGGCCACATGGAAGGCCCTATAAACTCAGAGATTGAGAGTAACCACATGTGATGGTCTGAACATAAAAATTCCTAATTAAGTAAGAGTCATGGTGGGTAGTCATATAGCTTCCTTGACAAAGGTCAATCTTTATCTTAAGGGAGACTGTCTATTTTCTTTTTGTAACTACCATAACATATCCTTATAATGTCAGAGTAATTTCTTTTTTCCAGACCCCTCCAAACACACACCCCCTTACATCTTCTCCTTTGATGCTAATCTATACTAATAAAAGGGTAATATGCTAATTAGACTGGGAGACCTTCCGAATGTCCTTCCAGACGTCCTTCTAGACAAAGCCATGGTGGCAGGGCTAAGGCAGAGACGGTTAGGGGTGATCAGGCTAGGAGGGGAGGGCAATTGGGGGCAATCCAGCCAGCAAGGGGGGCAACTGGGGGCAAGAATTCTGGCGCAGGGGGGCAGCTGGGGGTGAGCAGGCCGGCAGGGGCGGCAGTTGCGGGCGAGCAGGCCAGTAGTGGTTGGCAGTTGGGGGCAAGAAGGCTGTCAGGCAGAGTGGTTAGGGGCAATCAGTCAGGCTGGCAGGTGAGCGGTTAGGAGCCAGCTGTCCCAGATTGCGAGAGGGATGTCCCAGATTGGAGAGGGTGCAGGCCGGGCTGAGGGACCCCCCTCACACACACAAATTTTGTGCACTGGGCCACTAGTATATAAAATAAGCTGCAAAACTGCCATTCTCTGAAGAATTGTCTCAATTTGTTGAGCTTTTGCTTCCTAGCTTATGTTATCAGTTTGGCTCAACTAAATTAATACAAATTTTCTGCAGGATTGGGTGTTTATTACATCGACATATCCACCCATCTTTGCTTACATATATACAGAGCATATCTGAAAATATATATAAAGAACTATTGTAACCACTCAGAGACTCCATTTCTTTACCATGACCCTTTCTGCTTTCTGTCTATCTTCTCCTTCCTTAATCCCTAAGCCCTCAGGACATCAGATTCTAGTCAGTATCCAACTCTCTTAAGAACAAAGCCTCAGGTCTGTTGACCTCAGAAACATTCAGTCAAGATAAAAATAACATCTTGACTTTAGCTGTGTTTCAGCCCCAGGCCCATGAAAGCGGAAAGACCTTACAAACCACACCCTCGTGAGACCAGAGAGAACAGTGCCTTGGCTCATGTCAGGACCTGACACAATGATCCTACCCTGGCCCCATTCAGTCAGTAGAGCCCACAACCCCAACTCTTTTAGCCACCATGAATTTTTAAATTATCCCCCCCCCACCCACCCTATGTAACCTATCCCCTAGAAGCAATCGGGGAGCCAGGTCTTTTAACTCTGTGTCTCCAGGCTTGGTGCTATTTCCTCAATTCATAAACCTCTACTTTCTTTGCTGCAAACTCCTATTCACATTTGATTGGGCTTTGATGTACTTGGTGAATGGGATGAACCCTTTAAGTCTGGTAGCATCATCAACAGTAGGCATCTCTGGAGTGGTTAAGGGCCGGAGGGATAGAAGAAAGAGGAATTGGTAATTTGATTTCTATTTTTTACTATTAGAACTTTTTTTTTTTTACTAAACTGGGTTATTTTAATGATATAAATATTAACAAGGGTTTTTATTTTATGCTATTCTCATTTTGATTATTGATTTTATTGTCACAATACCTTTAAAGTACTGTGAGTTCTGGTGGGGGAAAAAATCCACAGGAAATGCTTAGTCTCCAATAAATAAAACAAATGAATTCTGCATCCTTTCCATAGAGACATAACTCAGAGATTAGTCCCAGAATCTGAGAAGGTAGGAGGAGAAGAAAAGTGGGAGGTGGCTGTGAAGAGTTGCTGCCTGGGTTGGTGTTGTGTTTCAGGCCCAGGCCCGTGAAAGGGGGAGGACCTTATAAACCACACCCTCATGACTAAGACAAAGACAAATACTGAGAAGTGTGAGAGCAGAGTGGCAAAGCTCACATTCTCTCTTTTCCTGACAGAATTGACTTTTTTCCCTGTGAAAGCAAGGAATCATATTCACAGTATGTTTAACATTATTTGCATGCTGATGCCATGCAAAACTGAGTAGTCCTTTCTTTGTTCTATCCCAGGCCAAGAAAACCAGTCTTCCCTTTGTGCTGTTTCTTTGTGATTCATTTCCTGGAAAAACAAAGATCTCTTTTCCCTTGAGACCATGGACTGTCCCTCCCTCACCCTCTCTCACCTCTGCCTTTCACCTCATTAATTCCTGGTCACCTTCATGACTTAGTTGTCACCTCATCCAGACACCCGCTTTGTCCCTAGGTCAGGTGGCTGCCTCCTGCGTGTTCCAGTACTATCATGTATATATAACAGAAATGGGAAACTGTCTATTCTTCAGTCAGTGCCCATTTATTTGTCTTTCTCACCTATTAAGCTGTTTAAGGTCAGGCACCCTGGCTTATTTATCACCATATCCCTAGTAGCTCATTCTGGAGTGTATATAATAAGTACTCAATAAATATTTGTTGAATTGAGGGGGAAAGTGAGCTGATTTGATGAAGTAATCTGTACTCAGATGTTAATGTCTTGACTTTTAGGAATTTTTGCCTTTTAATAGAAAATGGCAGGAATTTTAGCTTCTTCCATTAGCAGGCTGGTAAGGAATCACCCCTCCCCTCCCCCAGAGGAGCCTTTAATTCATAGGGTGACCAAATATCTTCATTTGGCTTGAATTGAGGAATTTCCAGGAATGTGGGACTTTCAGTGCTAATATTCGGATAATCCTGACAAATTGTGAAGGCTAGATTCTCTACTTTTAGATTAGTTATAGAAGAACTACCACTGCTTCTTATATACACATCAAGGCAAATTGTACCATTCTCTTCTCATAGAGTTCAGAAAGGATACCACAATTAATATGTTATTGCCAATATCTTTCTCCTACCTCTCAGGAGATCATTGAGTTTTCACTTATAGCTCACATGTCTCCTTAATGGACACATAAAAGAAATTGATTAAAATCTCCCATCCCTTTCTGCTGTGTGTCCACAAAAGCTTGTCAATCAACGTGAGGAATTTATGAGATTAAGTACTTGGAGGGCAGGGACTATAGCTGTCTTTATAGTGACAGGAACAGGGCTGAACCAATGCTATTTTCTTATTAGAGCCTTTTCATGCCAATAGCTGTGATGAGAGAGAGAGAGAGAGAGAGAGAGAGAGAGAGAGAGAGAGAGAGAGAAGGGTTTCAAGGTTGTTAGTCTGGCTAATTGTCAAGGATCCTTATGCAAACACACCTCAAACAGTCCTCCAAGTAATGTTTACTAGTATACACTAGAGCTAGACAGACAAGTTCTTCTTGTGGTCAAGTCCGCAGGTTTCTATGAGAAAAGTCAAACTGCCTTGCCCCAAAGGGCAAGACCAGCTGGTGGGCACAGCTGTGATACAGGGATTTTCACATCCAGACTCCACCAGGAAATCAGCTCTCTGGCTGGCAGCTGTGGTCCAGCTGGGCTGGAACACAAAGGGCTCTCCCAGAAGACAGCTGAGACCCACCAGGTCCCTGCTCGCAACTGCTCAGTCTTCTCCGGAGCACTGATGTTTTCTCTGGAAGCATCATGTTACACCAAGTGGGGAATGCTCTCAAAGCTGTGGCTTGGCAAAGCCCTGACCTCTCCGGAGTCTTTCTCTCTTCTCTGTGCTTTCCTCTAGAGCAGAGGTTCTCAACCTGTGGGTCGCGACCCCTTTGGCGGTTGAACGACTCTTTCACAGGGGTCGCCTAAAACCATCCTGCATATCAGATATTTACATTACGATTCGTAACAGTAGCAACATTACAGTTATGAAGTAGCAGCGAAAATAATTTTATGGTTGGGTCACAACATGAGGAACTGTATTTAAAGGGCCAGAAGGTTGAGAACCACTGCTCTAGCGCTTGTGTCTGGGCCAGTTGGAGGCCTGGGTGAGAAGGGGCAGAAAGAAAACATTAATTCAAAAAGAACAGTTCATTGACCATTTATTCAGTCAATAAATATGTATTGAGCACCTACTCTCAGTTGTGTGTTCTCTGCGGCCCTGGGCACATAATAATTTTTTTCTGTGACTTTTGTTATTCTTCTCATCACTGGTAAGGCTGTTAAAGCATCCTTGAGAAGTACACAGGGTGGTGTGTTTCTAGGTAGAAGCCCATTCTACAAAAAGATGCATTTTAAACATTAAAAAAGAACATATTGATAATGATTAAAACTGATAATAAGATGTTAGAAGAGGTATAAATGTAAGACAGGGAAACACGGAGAGAGGAAGGCAAAGGAAAGGACATCAAGGATTGACTGTGTATCCCATCCCTTCCTCCTTTCCTTACCTTCACCTTAGGCTTGCTCTCCTGGTGCTATTACCTGGATAAGGCTCTTATTCTAGTGATGCTTATGATGCCTGCCTTTGCTGGTTTCTCCTGTGGCTCTGGATAGAGGTGACCCCTTAGAATGGGACTGGTAACCATAAATGGTGACATGGCAAGCAACCTGAGTCCCCACAGAAAGAGAAAAAGGAATATATCCTATCCTAGCTACCATGCTGAGTCACAAGGTACCCTAAAACTTAGTGGCAGAAAACAACCATTTTATTTTGCTCACAGATTCTGTTTGTCAGGAATGAGGACAGGGCAAAGCAGGCGTGGCTTATCTCTGCTCCATTCTGTCTGGTGCCTCATGTTGGGAAGAATGAACACTGTGACTGGCATCATCTGGAGGCATCTTTACTTACATGTGGTCTCTCCGCATGGACTAATTTGGGCTTCCTTACAACATGGTGGCTGGTTTCCAAGACTGTGTGTTCTAGAGCAACACGAAGGCATGGCATTTTAATATATATTCTTGGAGATCAGTTCTGTTCTACTTTGTTGGTTGAGGCAATCAGAAAGTTCTCTTCAGGTTCAAAGGGGAGGAGATACAGTCCTCATCAGGTGCTGGGTGAGTGTTAAAGTAACACTGTAAAGATGAACATGTAGAGTGGTGGTATTGTTGCCGTTGTGTGTGAGAAAAACTGTCTGCTGTATCTTCCTAAGTTAAAGTTTAATGAAAGGTTAGCATTTAGGCAGGGTTGGGGACACTAGAAGATATTTTTTCTTTGGAAATTCTTCTGACTTTCTGAATGCCCTGCATTCGATTCTGCCATGAATGCCCCTTCCTGTCTTCTTTGTTAGATACACTTTGATTTAAAGTTTCAGATGTAATTCTGTTGGCACCTAACTGGTAAAATCTTCTCTGATGAACTCAGAATTAATCATGCATTTCTCTTTGCCCCAAATAGTAGCTAATATATAATGAGCACTTTTCTGTGTACCATAGTTCCAGGTAGTTTATATATATCAATATATATTTTATTGATTTTTTACAAAGAGGAAGGGAGAGGGATAGAGAGTTAGAAACATCGATGAGAGAGAAACATCGATCAGCTGCCTCCTGCACACTCCCCACTGGGTATGTGCCCACAACCAAGGTACATGCCCTTGACCAGAATCAAACTTGGGACCCTTGAGTCTACAGGCCGACTCTCTATCCACTGAGCCAAACCCGTTAGGGCTAGTTTACATGTTTTAATTTATTCTTCACAGCAAGCGTACAGGTAAAGAACACTATTATTATTTTTATTTTACAAAGAAAGAAACTAAGGCACAGAAGGATTAAATAACGTGGCTAAGGGCGTACGGCTTAAAAGTGGTGGAGGCAGAATGCCACACCTACTGTGAAGGAGAAAGACTTCAGAATGATGTTTATAGAAAATATTTACTAAATCATTCACCCAAAGAGTATAAGTAGAGGGTGGAAACAAACCCCTGAAACCTTGGTCAGCTCAGTCTAATGAATAAAAAATCAGTTAAGATCTGACATGGAAGTTCTAACAGGAAACATTTTCTAGCGATGCAAACGTACTTTTAGAACAAGAGCATTAGAGAAGCCTGTGAATGCACAATTTTAAAATTATTATTTTAAATTAGTCTGGGAAGGGTTAAGGATGGGATCTTCTCATTCTCCCCATGGAAGAGGAGCAGAATTTTAAATAGCTCCTCTTCCCCATCTTGGCAGTGTTCTGGCTTCAGAGGATTCCTCTAATTACTCAGAAGCACAACCTTCTCCCCTTAAGAATCCTGGCAGATGATATAGGCATTTTATTTTTTATTTTATTTTATTTTTATTTTTGCAGCTTTCCTTGTCCTCCCCACCATCCTCCCACCCAATACACATCTGTGCAGTTGCTAAACAAGAGTGTGGGTTTGTCTGACCTCAGACCCTAGGCAACCTTCTTTGAAGAGTTTCTAAGGTGAATGGGCAGGGAATGTTCCAGTGTCATTGGGCTGTCCTTAAATGAAAGGAATGTTAACTGTTGTCTACTAGTAGTTACATGTGTAGTTAGCATCAGCTATGCAAATGGCTGGTTTGTTTGGAAGGAGTTAGTACTCAAGGTGTCAGGGATTGCAGATGCTCCAGAGTGGCAAAAACTCAAACGTCTCAGATGCAGAGATGTCACCCTGGAATTTGTCCCTGTAAGAGGCTTTTCACAGTCATGTGGTCCCAAGTTTCTGCTGCTAATACTACTACCACTCCTGCCACAGACCCGAACTCCCCCTCAAAGTCTAAGTGAGGTTATAGGAAGTCGGGAATTATTTCCAACTTTGGGAATCCAATGCTCACTCTCTGTCAGGTCTACAGAGTTATCCAGTACCCAAGAGGCAGGTTCAAATGCTTACCTGACTCTATGCTGGAGGAGGTCATTACTGCAGGTTGACCTGAGAGCTGGACCCAGGCAATCAGAAGCTCCTCACCCCCTTCTTGGAATGTACGTTCTGCCCACTGTTCCCACTATGGGAGCTGTTTCAAGGACGACTCCTTGAGAGACTAAGGTATTGTTGAGACCACCTGGACTGAATTGGTAACTGAACCCTGTTAAGGCCTCCATGAAGTTTTCAAATTCTGCCTGTGAGTGTGAAAATCTACTTTTCCTGCGACAGCTCAAGACAAACCAGATATGTAAGTGTCCTTGCTTATTAAAGCTGTCATCTACTAATCTGGAATGGCCTGCCTCTTTCTTTGGTCTCTCCTTGCCCTTTGTGTACAGGGCAAGTTGACAAACCAACATTCCCTATGGCCAATTCCCTCTCCTTTTCCCTAGGCCCAAGGTTCCCAGCAGGGTACTCATCTAAATACCACACCATTGCCCTACGATTCATTTTTTTTTATAGCTCTACTTCTTTTTATTTGCCTCTGATTGAGTGGTATACTGGTAAGTTTGTAGAAATAGTGCTTGGAAGAAATTGTGGAGTTTTGGGACTAAGTGTGTCAGAATGTAAGATTTACTGAATTTTCAGTGAGTGTTTCCTGAGGGGACTGTTAGCCTTGGAATATAGTCACTCTAGGCCAGCATTTTCTTTTTGATGAGCTTCAGTCCAACATGGCTGCCTCAGGGCCATTTTTGTACCCTCCCTTTCTGATTCTTTGTGAAATGATTGATTGCAAATGTGTTCTTAGAACTAAAAATCATCAACATACTTTTGTTTTCGGTTTTAATTTTTTTTTATATTCTTTTGACTCTCAAGTAGCCTTCAGATATGTCATGTTGGTTCTGCCTGTGGCTATTTCGTGCTCAACTCAATCCAAAGATCTGGTTTTAGAGAAGGGATACATGGCAAGAAATGTAAATTGCCATACTCTGCTCCTGAGCCATCAAACATCCTTTGTTAACATTCTCATTTTCCACTAAATGAGCTATTGTTGCTACAAGTCAGTGGTTCCACTACAGAATTTGTAGCACAATAAACAAAGTGTAAAATGTATGTAATGAGGGTTGCCTCTAATTTTCCTTAATTGCCCATTGAGTTACGGCCAGCATGACCCTGACACCAACATTACTTCCTCAATACATACCCTTGATGTACAGCACATTTTTCTTCCATGACAGGTTTATTTCTTTGTTGAAGAACTGTTTAAGAGGTATTTCATTGTATGTTGCAAAGATGTAATTGGGCTCTGGCTGGTTTGTTCACCTAATAGGTGTGGTAATAATTATATGTCACTTTTTAGTATATGGGATCTCATTCCTTTCTGGTTTGATTGCTTTATCTAGGAGGCATCGAATGGAGTTGCTCCAAAATAATATCTGTGGGGAGATGAACTTTAGATTTATTTATCTCTGTAAATTCAAGGTTGTGGTGTGTTCAGAGAAAGATAGCAGCTTCATACAAATAAGGCTAAAGAAAAAAGGAGAAAGATATTAGAATCTGTGCATAGGGTTATTTTTACTTAATATTAAAACAAATTTTTTCTTGAATGGCAGGGAAAATCTCTGTAGGTATTAACTGCTTTCCAACCTACTACTAGAGACGAAAGGGATGGTGTGCATTGGGATTAAGTTCCAAGAGAAACATTCACGGTGCTGGGTGATATCACCTACACATATCATTGTTCTTTATTTATCTTTTGCACCTCCAACCTTATTCCTAGCTGCTAGTCCATTTTGCATATTGTTCTTCTTATTATCCTATTCTGTGTGTCTCCATTTGCTTTCTTAACTGTATCTTGAACCTAAGCTGTATTTATCATGTAATTCAGAAATAGCAATATAAGTATTAGGGATGCATAGGTCTGAGAGCAGGAAAGATGCAGAAGTTTGGAAGGGACAGGTGGTTCTGGGCATTGCACAGTGGGATTCTATGAATGAATCCCCCACAGTGGTCTGGTCTGAAGGGTCATTAGCTTGGGTGATGACAATGTGGCATTGGTTGGACAAACAGCAGGTTTGGCATCTCTGTAATTACATTGGTGGTGACAGGAACATGGCTGGGTCTGGTCATTGATGGTGGCTGCTTCAGTGACCTTGTTGCTTCATATATGTCCTCAGTGGTAGCAGCATCAGCAGCAAAACCTTCATCAGACAAAAGCATTTGTCATTGCGTCTTCAGTGGGAACCAATGGCATGATTGGCATGTTTGGTCTTATGAGTGACTGAAGATATCACCACAGCAATTAGAGAAAGTGGAGAGGAAAAGAGCTGAAACAGTGTCATCCCCAATTAAACTAGTGTTCCAAGGAGGATACCCACTATGAATGATCTGTGGCTGAGATGGGAAAGCTATGGGGTGGGGAAGCTATCTTTCCAGTAAAGCTGATAGAAGTAAAGTCAGAGAATAATACTATGTATCTTGTAAGATTGTGGTTTTAAATGCAGTAGCAGGTTTAAAACATAAAACAATGCTTGGGGCATATTGCAAATTAGCTAATGTTATTAATATAATATAGTAATATTATTACAGCTCCCTCTTGTTAAATACTTATTAGTCCAGGGACCGGATTAAAGTCTTTACTTGTATAATATAGACAAAATATTTTATGTGACAACTTTAGTAACAGTTACAACCTAAATTGTGTCTCCCGCAAATTCATATGTTTAAGCTCTTACCGCCCCCCTCCCAGTGGGACTGTCTTTGGAGATGGGGTCTTCAAGGAGGTAATGAAGGCTGAATGAGGTCGTAAGGGAAGAGTCCTGATCCAATAGAACTGGTGCATTATAAAAAGACACAAGGGTTCTCTCTCCCTCTGCGCGCCCAGAGAAAAGGCCATGTGCGGGCACAGAGAGGAGGTGCCCTCTATAAGCCAAAGAGAGAGATCGCACCAGAAGCCAATCCTGCTGGCACCTTGATCTTGGCACCAGCCTCCAGAACTGCGAGAAAATAAATTTCTGTTGATTAACAGACCGCATGTAAGTAACGATACCCCCAGTCTGTGGAATTCTGTTTTGGCAGCCCGAGCAGAGTAATACACATACTAAAAACAAGAAGAAAAACCAACCCTTTCTCTCAAGTCCTTTCCTTAATTCACTCTTTTTTCCCTATGACGTGACTTCTTGCTCTCCTGCCCCACTAATAGCGAGAACACTTGGTCTTGCCAATTAAAAGTTTCTTAGCTTTCTGGTTTTAAATGAACTGTTTGGATAGTTTCCCAATAGACACCACTTACTTCTGCTTGAGATCTTGGGGCATGAAGTCCTTCTGGTCTTTTCCTGGGAGGGGTTTGTGCTGTTTCCATTGCCGAAGTGTCTGCTGTGGGGTAGTTTGTTTGCACGTCACATGTGGAGCCTGGTGTCATGTCCTGTGGTGGACTTGGGACTCACCTTCGCTATACCTGAGGCTGCTGGTCCTTGGAGCCGGCTGTGACTTCTGTTTCATCCTTTGGACTCTTGGGAATTCAAATGTCCCATAAAACTCAGGAATGGGGTGGGGCAGGGTTGAGGGTAGAGGGTAGGAGAATGCTCTCTTAGGCTCTTCCACTTGGCACTTGCGTGGGTCATTTCTACTCCAACATCTAGACACCAAGAAGCCTCAGGTCATCTGTGAAAGGCATGAGCTCTGGTGAAGCGAGGAATAAGCACCCTATTTTAATCCTTGGCTCTAATTAGAGGTTTCTAGATTGACCTCAAAGTGACAGGGAAATGAGTTTACTATGTCTGCCCCCCACCCCAACTTTTCTTCTCCTCCCATTATCGGGTGCCATCTGCTCGTTTTCCACTTCAACTCTAGTGACAGAACCTGCCCTTCAGTCCAATCCTCCCCCTTCCCCACCTCAAGGCTCACGCTAAAACACTGTGCTCCAATTCTTCTTGCTTTGGCTCTTAATTTATAAAGTTCAGGATTTGGAGTTCAAAGAAAACACCTCATCAAACTCCTGGATTCTGAAAATTAAGTGCTTGTCTTTACCCAATTGTCTTAAAGTAAACAGCAATGGCAAATCTATATTTTAAAAATCAAAGCCAAGCAATGATGTAGTTGATCCAGAATGTTCTATGTTCCTCCTGAGGCACTGAGTGTTTCAAGGGTGATAGGGACCTGAGCAATAATTAAGGGACCTGAGCAATAATTAAGGGTTTGTAAGAGGAAAGGAAATACATCAACTAAATATCAACTAAATATTTTCAAATATATTCTCCCTCTTAGTAAATCTTTCACACTTACCCCCTCCACCAAATATCTTTACCTTTATCTTGGCTTCCTCTTCCTTTCAAAGAAAGTGGGAGCGCAGGTTGTCTATATTCTGTTTTGATCCTCCCCACTTCTTCTCCACAGAGTTCAATCAATGACAGCAGACAGAGCATTTTTTGCGGGGGGAGGGAGGGGAGCGGAGATAAGCCTTGAAATGACCTGGAATTACTAGTGGCTGTTAAAACACGTTTTCCTTTTTCTTTTTTTCTTTTGGAATCTAGAGGAAGCACAGGCTGCCACTCTGACCCATTCCCCATCACCTCCCAGCCTGAGTGACCATTTTGTCTCTGGTCTCAGAAAGCGAAAGAGGGGCTCTGGCTAAACAGAGGCCACCAGAGAGCAAGAGCAGCCTCTATGCCATGACCTCAAGCTTACGTCTTTGTAATCCAAGTTATGGGTTGGGCTTCTAGCCTGACTTCGGAATCTAGTTTTTTTGTGTGTTTTTTTCCTGAACACACAGTCTGTCCAAATCACTGAATTGTTGATGTGGCTTACAGCTGCTAGAATTGCCCTTCCTTTTCCAGGAACCATTGTGGTTCTTCCAAAGATTAAGATTTCCAAAAAATGGGCTTTAATGTTAGTTTCCCTGCTCCTCATTTTCTTCTTTCATTTGTCTCTGCACACTATTCCTCAGTAGGTAAAGTGAGCAGAGCTCCCAGTCTAGAGTTTATAACTAGCCTAGAGTTCCTACTTCACTGACTGAGGAGAAATTGGGGAGGCAGACAGCTTTCCGGAGAAATCCCAATATTGGCTATATTCAATGTCCAGTGTGGTAGAGTAAGTGTGGAGTAGTTATGATCAAGGGCTGGGCATGGGTGGTGAGCTTCGAGTAGCCTCCCAGGGTCTTATGCACTCCAGGATGGTGTGAAGGAAGTAGATGTGTGTTCCTAGACTCCCAAGGGGGATTACAGGATTGAGGAAAGGACTGGTGGATGGGAAAAGGTCTGAGATCAGGAGATGGGAACTGAAGGAAAAAAAAGGATCTTTTGACTAGAGGCATTGGCTCGGGGTGCCAGGAAGACGTTATAAAGATCAGGCAGAACAAACTTTACCTGAATGGATGCCTACTTAGGATGCCCAGGATTTGGTGGACGTAACATTAGCCGCACAACCAAGAAAGGAAAGAGGCCAGCCACCGAAGGCCAAGATGACCGAGTCGTCTCCACTGCATCCAGCAAGGTTTGGAAGCTAGGACAGTATATAACAGTCCTCTCCACAGACATAGTCACCCTCAGATACAGCAGGGTATGCTTTAGAAAGAATGAATTCTTACCCTAAAATGTCTGAGATTCGAATGGAGTAAAGGCTTAGAAAATTACATTTTAATTTTGCTTTATAAAAAATCATTGAATAAGAATCAAGTATGCTGAAATGTGATAAAATATATTTTCTGTTATAGGCAGACTGGGAATTTATATAACAGTTGAATTCACTTACAAAAAATTAGTCTCTCTTATTTACAAATTTGGGTTTTTATACTTAACCATCATGCTTTAATATTTTAATCAACTGTGTAAGGAAATTAGGCTCAAAGAGATGAAATTTGCTCAGGTTAGCAACTGGTAGAGCCAAGAGTTAATCTGGTATCAAAGGCTGTGTTGCCCACCACTTTTGTATTACTTTTATCTTTTGTATTGTTTTTAATCCATAGGAGAGTGTGGCCTATAAAGTAAGCGTTAACTATATCCTGTTGTAAGTGTTCCTTATTTGCCTTTGTAATTTGTTCTTTTTTCCCCCTCAACTTCTTTAATCTCTGTGACTTTTTTCCTTTTGTTTTATTAGTCCTCAATTTTGTCCTTCTCTTATCACTTCATTGAGCCTCCAGGGTTGATAATTGGTTCCTCCTAGAGCTGACTTTGCCTACACCACACTGTGTGGCTCTCAGGATATAGACTGTATCACATGGAGCCACCTAGCCTGGCATCTTCCCATCCCTCAGAAGGCAGAGCATGAAGATAGCACTGTCTTTGGACTTGAAAGCCTACAAACTAAGAGTTCATTGTTTTCGAAAGGTCCAGGAGCATTGAGTTTAAGATGAATGGAATAATCATGTCCCAGAGAAGTAAATTTACTTGGCAGGTTTCCACTAAAATGGATTTAAAAAAATATCAGCTGGAACTAAAACATTTAAGACATATGGTGCATTAACTAAATGTTTAAACATTTGCCTTTAGCTGCGTGAACATATCATTGATGAGATGAGCTCAGTGAGCTATGCTGAACATCGTTGACTGAATCACTGTCCAGTAGAACTCTATTTCTTGAATCTATTTAATACAAACCATCCCCAGATGCTTACAACAGATACTGAATATGTGTTATAATTTCACCGCTAAATGCAAATGCACATATAAATGAAAGATGCAAATGGGACAATGTATCTGTAATCTCAGTCATTACCTTTTATTTGAAATAGGCTGCATAGGAGAAGGATGCAAAGAATATTGTTAGAGTATCTCTGCATGAAGCAGTAAAAGCCTCTGGAATGCCACCACCCCAGTTCAACTGTCTTCCAGAAAGTTCCTTAATACTTTAACACACAGTCAGCAAACAGGCAAGTGTGGGAGGACTCCCCCTCACCCCATGTCCGTAGCAGACATTGTTAATCAATCACAGCACTTAATTTTCCTGCTGAGCCTGCACTTGGCCTGAGAATTTTTCTGCACCCAGCACTCCAGGCAACCACCGCCAATTGATCCAAGTTGGCACTTTAAAAGAAACCTATTTGCAACCTCCAGACACAGAACAATGATAGAGCAGTGGGGTGTTTCTATATCGGACGAATCTAACAGATGTGGTAATTGGGAGTACTAGACCATTGGACACTGTTGGGATTTATTCCTTAAATTAAAAGGATGGCTTTAGGGGGTCCCTTGGGTTTGGAAGACTCCCCTAGGACTAGTTGTATAAAGGGCCAGTTTTCTGTCTTTCAGGCAGACTGGTTCAGTATATACCTATGTCTCTTCTTCCTTCATACTCTGAGTTTCACAAGCTCAGTGAAAACACCAAGGATTCTAGACCCACTTGAAATAGAATAAGTGGGAACTACTAGAGACCTTAAAACTAAGACGATAACTTAAATACTGTAGAGAACATCTTGGCGTAGCAGTGTGCGCATGTGTGTTGACAGGTACTTATATTTAAGGTCTGATCTCATGCACTCATATTTCTTACATAGGCTGTAAAAAAAAATAGCTACTGTTTATGTACCTGAAAGGTGTTAAGCACCAAAGGATATTCACTTACATTTAATCTTTTTAAAAAAATATATATTTTTTATTGATTTCAGAGAGGAGGTGAGAGGGAGAGAGAGATAGAAATATCAATGCAGAGAGAGAATCATTGATTGGCTACCTCCTGCACGCCCCACACTGGGGATTGAGCTTGCAACCCGGGCATGTGCCCTGACCGGGAATCGAACCTGTGACCTCCTGGTTCATAGGTTGAAGCTCAACCACTGAGCCACACCAGCCAGGCACTTATATTTAATCTTCATAACATCCCTCTGAAGTACAGCATCCCCATTTTATAGATGAGGAAACTTATGTAAGATCACACAGCCAGTACATGTCTGTTGGAGGGAATCTTGATGGAGTCAGATGGCAAATTCTAAAAGATAATTGAAGACAGTTTAATGAAAGAACAATTTACTGAGGTGAGGGTAGGATTAAGGGAACCTGTAAGCGATTGTTCCAAAGTTGAGCAATGGGTGGAATCTTTTAGCACACAGTGTTAATGAAACAGCTGAGATCCCTGAATGCGAGCTGCTGCCTTAAGGAGAAGAAGTCCTTTACTGCCCAAAACAGCCATGTCTTGGCTGGCTGAGAGGGATAAGAGAGAAGGGAGAGCCTGTGCCCCCCAAGACAGAGGTGAAGGAGCCCAGAGGAGCTGTCCATAGTGATCAGCACAAATCAGAGAGTGCATCTGATGGGCAATGGGAATAATGAGCTTGATGGTGGAGTGGCAGTTAAACCCAGTATTGCTCTGAGCCCATTTCACAACTACTACTTTATATTCCACCCCTTGCCTGGGGTTTAGGAGGTGCAGGTCTAGAAGTAATAGCCAGTGCTTGCTTTCACTCCAGAGAGAGAAAGAAAGAGAATTTCATTTTCCTGTGCCCACCAAGGTAGTACACATTGTCCTTGGCATATAACAAATGTTCAGTGAATCTTATTTGTTATTATTTCTCCCTCTTCCTTTGCTCTTCCCTTGTCCAATTCTCCCTTATGTGCCTTAGTTTCTTGGCCAAAGTGATGGTATAACCATGTAGAAACTTCATTTATTTTTTAAGTATGTTTTTATTGATTTCAGAGAGGAAGGAAGAGGGAGAGAAGGATGGAAACATTAATGATGAGAGAGAATCATTGATTAGCTGCTTCCTGGATGCCCCCTACTGGGGATTGAACCTGCAAGCCAGGCATGTGCCCTGACCAGGGATCGAACCATGACCTCCTGATTTATAGGTCGATGCTCAACCACTGAGCCACACCAGCAGGTGAAACTGCATTTCTTTAATACAATCTTATTTCCTTTCTTTCCTTTTGATTGAAACTGTCCTCATCTGGCACCTTGACTCACCTGCCTTCTTCTCCCTTGCAGGACCACTGCCTTAATCTTAGGCCCTCAGGACAATGTTGGTTCTGTTTGGCATCAGTTAATCTTGGTAACAAAGTCTTGGGCCTATTGATCACGGACACAGAGTTTCAGTTAAACTACAGATAACATCTGGACCTCAGCTGTGTTTCAGCTTCAGGCCCAGAAAAGTAGTGGCACCAGATGAAGCGATGCCATGGCTAACATCAGGACCAGCTGCAATGGCCGACTACCCTCTACCCTAGTGTTGACCAATCAGTAGAGACCACAAACCCTGACCGTGACCCCAACCACCTTAGTCACCATAATTAATGGGTTTCCCCCTATACAACCCACCCCCGGAAGCCATACGGGAGCAAGGTCTTTGAGCGTTAGCTCACCTGTGTATCCAGACGTGGGCCATTTCCTGAAAATAAGCCTTACTTTCTTTGCTGCAAACTCCTGTTCATGTCTTATTGGACTTTGATGTGTGCAGGCAAACCCTTTAGTCCGGTAACAATAGCACTTAGTGCAAAGGAAGTTAACTTGCAATTTCCAATGCTTTAGTTGTAGAATCTTATTGATAATGAGCTGCAAGGTGGGTGGATATTCATTCCTAATTTCCAGATTTGGAAATTGAATATTACTGATTTGAAAGCCAGTATTCTTCTAAAACTGGAAGTTTTCGCTGGCAAATTAGTGGTAGCCGACTCTTGCAGTTTGAGGAAGAAAAGATGACTGTTGACAAAAACATAGTAGCTATTTTAATAATCATTAAATTTATCTGAGATTTACCTAAGCTATGAATCATAGAAGGTTGTGGGGCCATCTCTCTTTCTCCAGTTCTCTTCTGTGTTTTTCCCTTTATCCCTCCTCAGTTCTCTTCCTACCATCTCCCATTTTTCTCCTTCTCACTTGTCTTCTCTTTTCCACCTCTTTTCCACATTTTTTTTGGGTTTATTTGTTTTCTTCTTCTTCTTCTTCTGCTCCTACTCATGACTGTAGGATCTAAATGGTAACTGCCTGGATTCCAGTCCCACTTCTGTCATTATTAGAAATGGAACTTTGCATAAGTTATTTAATCTCTTTGAATCTACGTTTCCTCACATGTAAAATAGGATAATAAGAACACTCCTGTGTACAGTTTCATGTCATCTGCGAATAATGACACTTTTACATCTTCTTCTCCAATTTGGGTAAGAAGATTTCTTCTTATTGTCTTCTTGTAATTGCTAAGACTAGCACTTCCAAAACGATGTCGAACAGGAGTGGTGAAAGTGGACATCCCTGTCTTGTTCCTTTTCTTAGGTGAAATGGTTTTATTTATTTTTTTCCCATTGAGTATGATGTTGGCTGTAGATTTGTCAAACCTCAGAGGGAAGGCAGGGAAGGGGGGAGGGGGAAAGATCAACCAAAGGACTTGTATGCATGCATATAGCATTAACCAATGGACACAGACACTAGGGAGGTGAGGACATGAGCGGGGGGTAGCCTGGGAGGGGCAATGGGGGGATAAGGACACATATGTAATACCTTAAGCAATAAAGAAAAAAAACACACTCCTAGTACTGATAGAAAAATTAATAATGAATGTAAAGGACTTACCACCACAAAGATTGTACCGCCTCCTTTTGCCAACTTTCCTTGCACCTTTCTTCCAAAGCTATGGTCCTCAGTGTCAGAATGTTTGCTGACTTGTAGATTAACGAAGAGGCAGAGGTGAATTCCACAGCTTGGGTTCTAGAAGAAAGATGCAGGGAAGCAGCAGGCAGCATTGGGAGCGTGGTAAGGAATGCTTACAAATGAAAAGTTTGTTTTTCATGTGTATTTTAGAAAAGTTAGTTTTTGTGGTTTGAGAGACTTCTTGAAGGCAGTGGGCCTGTTGCATTCAGTTGAGAGATAGCAGCCGCCGCCTCCAGGAATACAAGGTATTACCGGAGAGATGTCGTTTTGGATGGGAACTGCAAAGACCCATGGGCTGCAGGGAGTTGCATAATTGTTCAGTATTTAACTCTCTCTGGAACGGCTCAAAGAGAGCGCTATGTGTGAAGTAAACGCGTGGATAAATAACTCTGGCACCGAGCTTCACACCATCTGCAGACATTGCAGAAATGAGCAGGGGGAAGCCAACAAGCTGTGAGTGACAGAGATTAATCTCCAGAGTCACAAAGGCATGGAGTTCTGTATGGAATCCAGGTGACACTGGAGAGCACCACAGCCCTGGAACATTTACTTGAGGCAATGAAGACATTTATCAGCCTTAACTCTCAGGTGAGTGTGTGCCCTGGAATCCCTGACACCATGGAATCAGAAAGAACCCAGAAGGAAGGCACTTCCTTTTGAGAGAAGGAGGGGTAGGAAGATTATGTTCAATTTTTCACTTCAACCAACACACCCTGATGCCTTAGATCAGTGGTTCTCATCCTTCTGGCCCTTTAAATACAGTTCCTCATGTTGTGACCCAACCATAAAATTATTTTCGCTGCTACTTCATAACTGGAATGTTGCTACTGTTATGAATCGTAATGTAAATATCTGATATGCAGGATGGTCTTAGGTGACCCCTGTGAAAGGGTCGTTCGACCGCCAAAGGGGTCGCGACCCACAGGTTGAGAACCGCTGCCTTAAATGAAGCTGACCTACCATATCCTGAGCGCTGGGAAGGCAGCAGAGAAGGTCACCACACCCCACAGGCTGCACTCCTGTCAGTGGCAGATGGACTCCCTGTTTGGGACATAATTGCTAGACTGAAAGAGACTGCCAAGAACATTAACATGATGCTGTTTGGAATATTTACTTATTGATCAATGTACTTGCTTTCATAAAGTGCACTTGCAAAATATTTCTACTGAAAACCCATTTTCAAGAATAAAATTTGAATAGTAAAAATAGCACATATCCATTTACATAGAAGCAAAATATTATGTTGATTATATGAAACATTAAAAATAATGTAAACAGAATATGCTTGACACACTTTACACACTTTAATCAACTTCTTGGTATTGTCTGTTTCTAATACCATTTTTTTTTCTGGTGTTCTCAAAAATGATTTTTTCCAACATGTTCTCATTTAAAAAAAAATTTAATAAAATTGCCTGCAGTATTCTTCTAAGTGTAGTTTATGGCTAATGAATTTTGTATTATTGGCACATTTAATTGACTCATCTGAGGACCAGAATATTTTTAGTTGAGAAAATACTGTCTTTTCAGACACAGAGTGCTTGGTAAGCTAAGAGGAAGTACTGCTCACGGAGTATACTCTCAATTCTGTTTTTAAAATCAAAATGTGTAAACATGCCAGCCCAAATATATTCACATACTCTTTTTGCCTCCAGAATATCTTTCTTTGAAAAATATTTTAATCAAAGCTCTTCAATTCAGTTGTCTCCATGATTTTTTGAATGTTTCTCCAAATTCAGATGCTGCAAATCATAGGGCTTTTTATTTTCACTCCATTTTGGTACTGAATATAAATTTACCCAATTAAAAATCAGAGTTTCACCGAAAGCCTCATGACAAGTTGAGGTTTTCCAAACTGCATTATGGTAGTGCAGATTTAAATATTATGCACAGCAAGAAGCTTCATCCTTTTATTTGTTCAGTTATTTCTTTGATATTTTAATAAGTTTGGTGTTGCCTTTCATTAAATCATTACTTTCAGGAAATGTGCGCAAAGTAACCATTAGCTTTCTAAATACATGCTTGATGCTTTTTCAGTAGCTTTGCACCCTAAGTTTCCATTGGGTCATGAATATCTTGGCCCAAAGAGAGATCCCAAATATCAGCAGACATTATGCACAAGTTATGTACTCGTCAACTTTCTGAAGAAATAGAAATTCCGTACTTTAATTTTTATTCAACATGTGTTTTCCCTTTAGAACTCACTGCTGCTGCTCACTTATTTTAAAGATTTTTAAAAGTTACAAACATGCCCTGGCTGGCGTGGCTCTGTTGGTTGTGTTTCCCAGGGATCACTGGTTCCATTCCCAGTCAGGGCACACACCCCAGGTTTCAGGTTCGATCCCTGGTCAGGATGCGTACTGGAGGCAATCTCTCTCTCTCTCTCTCTCTCTCTCTCTCTCTCTCTCTCTCCTTCCAGTTTCTCTAAAAATCAATAACATCACATATATATTTAAAAATTACCAAGCAGTAACAAATAAACAGCAAATAAAAAGTTGTAGATTTAGAGCGTCTACTGAATGATAAAACCACTATAGTAGGAACTACTCTTACACACTCTACCGGATGACTCTCAGTCTCGGTTTTCCACACATTTTACATTCTCCTGCTCTACACTTTGCCAAGCTTCCCCGTCTCTGTGGCCTGGTACTCTGGGGGCTTCATGCATCTTGCAGGCTGTAGCACCGGCCATGGCACCATTTGCACATGTGCTCTGCTTACTTGGAAGGGGCAGAGGTGTTGGAACGTTTCTGCCACGGACACCACTAAAGACAGAAGGAGTTCGCTTCTTCCCAGACCCGAGTGTATCAGATCATTCTGTTTGCTTTCAAGAAAGGTACTATCACATGTCATCTAGAAAGGGCCAGGAAAAGAAAGGCCATCTCTGGTTGTTTTTCAAATATAACCAAGTATTAAATTGAGATCTCTCTTTATGGCACGTGTATTTCACATACAGACTAGATGAAGCCATGGCAGAAGCTGGAAGTGAAAATGAGTCTAAAAACCCGCCTGTTTTAATACAACTGTTAATAATAACACTTTTATCAAAATGAAAAATCTGAGACACATGCTAAAGCAGATGGAATGCCAGGATACTAGACATAAATACAGACTGTTCTGGGCAACCTGGATCTATGCTTCCCCTACTTGGCTATTAAGAGCCCAATGTTCAGTATTCATTAATAGCTGCATGACTGTAGGTAAATGCCCTCAACCTTCTCATTTGCAAAATGAGGGCAAAAATGTTTGCCTCACTGGGCTGCTGTTAGGAGCAAAATGTATGAAAAGTGCCTAAAGTAAGGACCACGTAGACAAAACAACTGCCCACTCACCACCTGAGACAGCTGCTAGGGTTATCATCACGCTCCTCTTACCAATGACTTACTGTGCACAAGTGCCTTGGGATAATTGCCACTCAGGCTGATTTTTCTCATAAAAAAGGAAGCAGGACCAGAAAGAATCAGGGCAAACAGAAAAGGGAAGAAAGAATGTAGGTGGTAAAGTGGAGTAACATCCCTGCAGTCTTGGTAAGATGGCTTAAAGTTGTGTCATTGTTCCTTCAAAGCAGGAGGAGAACCATGATTAAGCATTTCCTCTAAGTCCAGCCCCAGAACAAATATTTACTTGTTTTTATAAAGGGGCTAGAATACCATCCTCATTGGTGCTTTCCTGTATGACTGCCAATGGGCAGTACTGTTATCATCTCCATTTTATAAATGACTGAGGCTTCACGAGGTTAGAGAACAGGGGCTCACAAGGAATGCATCAGAAATAAAACCTATAGCCCCGAGTCCGTGTGTGTGTGTGTGTGTGTGTGTGTGTGTGTGTGTGTGTGTGTTTAATCTCTGGCTACATTACTACTCAGAAGTTAAAAATGTCCATAGTGGAGCCGCATCTGGAGTGTCCCATATCTGATTCTGTTCAGCAACACTGAGTAGGATTTTATGAAAAGATAGGGTTGTCCTCTCTTATTAACCTCAAAAAGTTAGAAACCCTTAAAAGCCTGTAATGGATAGTTCATCTCTAAATTCATCTAAAAAATATTTTGAGCCTATTTGTCATTTTTACTCACGGGCGAAAGGAAGTTCCATAATGTCTTAGCCATAAATCATAAAACTAGCTTATTTTATCGGCTACCTACAAATAACCCCCAAATCTCAGTAGTTTTAGGCAACAAAGAACTGTTTCTTGGTCATGCTACCTGTCCTTTGCAAATAAGCAAAGGTTGCCTCCCCAGGGAGGTAACTCAGAATCAGATGAACAAGATGATCACTGTCAGTTACCAGCCGGAGGGAAGAGAGCTCTTGAGGAGCTCAGTAGTGACACACTCACCTCCCCAGAGATTCACTGGGCAGAACTAGCTACATGGCCTTCCCCACGCACAAAGGGCCAGCGAGGACAATTCTATCATGTGTGGAAGGAAATTAAAATATTGGGCAAGTAATCACTGCTACACGTAAAGTTGGTCCAGATGTTGTAATGTATTATTCTCTCTTAATTTTCATAAAATGCCCCATTTCAAGCTTCAGGCACTTCCCTCTACTCAATACATCTGTTATTAGGTAAACAAATCCTTGTTCACATATTTTAACAAAATTTTAACAATATTTCCACCTTGTTTCCAGTGGGAGAACATCAGGTTTAAGAGTCAATTTTGTCTTTCCTAAAAAGTTCTTTTAAAAAATGACATCAACTCCTAGCTAAGGGCCCATTCCTTAAGGAAATGTGTCGTTTTCTTGTCTAAAAGTCAATGAGCTCAAAGAAAAATAAGGGAAGGGCTGAAAGGATGTGGAATAAAAGACCCAGTTAATGCCTAAAAGATGCCAAATTGGAAAGTGTTACTGTTCCTTATATCATCCATCACTGCAAATGGCTCAGCAGGCAAAGACTATCTCAAGCTGGCAGTCTTGCCATAGAAATAGATCATTTCTATAAGGTGGCAGGATTACAGAGCTCAACATGGCCAGTGACATGCCATTGACTAGTTCAGAACCCAAAAAAGGTGAGAACTGAGTGAATGAAAAATTCAATCAAATCCTAATCAAAGTAAGGTTCAATAAATCTGGAATATATTCTGGTGTTGGATTTTTTTTTTTGCCTCTAAATATTAATCAGCTGTAAATTACTTTCAGGTTATCCATTCAACTTTTAAAAACGGATTGGCCTTTTCATAGAAATCTGTATTCGATGATAAAGATGGAATTTAATGACCTTGGCTTAGATGTACTTCAGAGAAGTGAGCAGTCTTTCTTGGTTGCAGTCTTTGCATACAATAAAGAATGAGATTGCAGCAGACATTTCAAGTGCATGGGGCTGAGGACATGTAAGATAGAAATTGGGAACAAATTCAGCTTTCAGGGCATTCAGTGCCACACAGAGAAAATACTTGATTGTGTCATGGTTAAACTCCTATTTGATAATCATGATGAAGTAGGATAATTCAATTACACAAATAGTACGGAGCTCCCACTAAAAAGTGCTTTGCATACTTCAATAAACTATATGAGGTGGAAAATATTATACTTGAACTTGCAAAGACAACACAGGTCAACAAGAGCAGGCAATGAAGGAAAAAGTGATAAAATAATAAACTGATGGATTAAAGTATTGATCAAGAAGGTTCATATTTTGCAGAATAAATGTATGTCCAAAGGAAGTATTGGTGAAAAATCAATGGCTCACTTTGATGTCTATGTCAAAGAACATTTTATTTTGTTATTTTATAATAATTTTTTTAAATGTTATCTTTATTGTTGAAAGTATTATTGATATCCCCCTCCATTGGTCCTCACTCCTCTATACCCTTCCCCTCCCCAGGCCTTACCCCCACTATTGTCTAAGAACATTTTAAATATTACAGAACAGAGACTGCATTTAAACCCAGATTTGTAACTGTGATTCTAATCTTTAAAATAGTAGAATTATTTATTATATCAGCTGACAGTTAAGGTTGTTTATGTGATATTAAGTCACCATACTTAGATATCATTTGAGATAATTTAAGACATGGACATGATTGCATGTTGGTTAGCAATTCATAACTTTTAGATGTTTTGAGAAACTGATAGAAATATCAGATGCTCTTGAATAAAACATTTTAATGAAAAGTCACATGTAAACATACCTTATAAAACTTAAATTCTCCAAATTATTATTATTAATACAAGAAATTAATGGAACATAAAATGAAAAAAATTAAACACAGTATTGGTTGAAAATATATCTGAGTTCAGCTAGCTAGTGTAATTATATCAATATATGACAAAATGTATTTTATGGAAAAAAGCATTACTAGAAATAAAGATGGCCATTAAATAAAGTATTCAGGCCCTGGATGGGTAGCTCCATTGGTTAGAGCATCATCTCCCTATGCCAAGGTTGTGGGTTCAATCCCCAGAGAGGGCACACACAAGAAGCAACCAATGAATGCATAAATAAGTAGAACAACAAATTGATGTTTCTCCCTCTCTCTTCCTCTCCTCTCTAAAAAGCAATAAAAAAGATAAAGTATTCAATTTACCAGAAAGATGTAATAATTCTAATACTTGTATGCACCCAATAGCCTCAAGCCTATACAACAAAATTTAATAAGATCTCCAGGATAAAGTGACAATTTAATATCAAAGTGGGAAATTTTAATATTTTTCTCTAAGTTGACAGCTCAAGCACATTAAAAAAATCAGTTCATGTTGAAGATTTAAACGAAATCTGATAGACATTTGTGAAACACTGCATCCAACAACTGTAGGATACATATGATTTTGAAGTAAACATAAAAGATGGATGAAACTTTATCTCGGTTAAGCCACAAAATTAGTCTCTGCAGATTTTAAAGGCTGGGCACCTGTGGCATAGGCCAGCTGGGTGTTCATTAACGGTGCATTCTTTTCCTGGGCCCACAGCTGAACTGCATTTTACAGTCTCCTTGTACCTTGATGGGAACATGGGATAAGTTTAAGTCAAAGGAATATAGTAAAAGTGATTATGCCACCTCCAAGCCTGGCTTCTGAACACATCCTACAGGATGTCTATGCACTCTCTTCACTCATCAGCCAGCCTTGGAAGCCGGGTGTCCAGTGAGGCCCTAGAGGGCAAAGCTACTAGATACACGTTGCCTTCAGCCCTGAGTTGTTGCTTAGAGGAGAGCCACTCAGGAAAGCCCATCAGCCAGTTGCTTTATGTGAGAAATAAACTTGTGTGTGTGTGTGTGTCAAGCCACTGCTCATCATATCAAGTAGCTGACTAAAATGATAATTGTATTGACAAATTGCAATTAGAGTGATAAATACAGCATAAATAATAATAATAATAATAATAATCATAATAATCTGTATGCTTGGAAGTTTAAAATCGCAGTTTTAAACAACTCAGGTGAAAGAATTAATAGTAAATATTAGAATGTACTCAAAACTATAATAATTAAAAAACTAATTATCGAGATGTGTAGGGAATCGCTTAAACCGCATTAATAAGAAAATATATGGCCTTAAACATTGCCATTAAAAATAATGAGGCCTCAAAAATAATGTTAGATTTCTAACTTAAGGAATTAGGAAAATAATGGCAGTATGTAGATCAGAACAGAAATTAATGAAACAGAAAACAAACATATCATAGACAGGATCAGTCAGCCAAAGGTTGATTTTTTAAAGTTGAAATTCACGTACCATAATGCTCACCATTTTTAAGTGGGACAATTCACCCAAGCAGCAATTTTCAACTGATTTACAGCGGTGTGCCATAAGAATTTTTAAAACATGCAATACCTGACTATTTAGTCAGCAACACTGACCTCTTTTCCCTTTAAAAATGACAACAGCCAAAACAAAAATAGCCATCAGGTGTGAATGAATCAAAATTATACCTTTTCGTTTTTGTCAGATCGGCTGCAGAATTGGTGTGCCATGGAATTTTAGTAATTTTTTTAAGTGTGCTATGAGATTAAAAAAAATAAAGGTTGAAAATCACTGTACTAAAGTGTTTTTTAGTGTACTAGTAAACATACACAGCCATCATCACTATTCAATTCCTGAACATGTTCATTACCTCAAAAAGAAACCCTGTAGCTACTGGCAGCCACTCCCTATTTGCCCCTCCCCTCAGCCCCCGACAGCCTACTTTCTGTCAGTAAGGGTTTGCCTATATAAATGGAATCACACAATATGTGGCCTTTTGAGATTTGTCTTTGATTTTGCATAATGTTTTCAAGCTTCATCTATGTTGTAGCATGTATCACTCCATCTTTTTTATGGCCATGTAATATTCCATTGTGTGGATATAGCACATTTGTCAATTCGTTCATCAGCTGATGGATATTTGAGTTGTTTCCTCCTTTTGGCTACTATGACTAATGCTTTAATGAACATTCTTACACAAGTTTTTGTGTGGGCATATGTTTACATTTATATTAGGGTGTTCCAAAAACATTTACACGTGTTTTGGATAATTAGAAATAAAATACATTTCATTTTCAAACTGAGGTACCAGCTGTTAAAGTATGTATACATTTTTGGGGATACCCTGTATATCCAAGAGTGTATTATGGGTACAAAGGGTGTATATATTTATTCTTACATATACCCAGTTATTTTGGGTATATACCTAGGAGTAGGATTAGTGGAGTAGAATATGATTAGCTTTTTGAGGAACTGCCAAACTGCTTTCATAGCAGCTGTACCATTTTACATTTCTACCAGCAATATCTGAGGGTTCCAATTTCTCCATAGTCTCACCAACACCTGCTACTTCCTTTCTTTTTCATTATATAGCCAGCCTGAGTTTTAAGTGGTATCTCATTTTGGTTTTGCATTTCTCTAATGACTAATTATGTTGAGCATGTGCTTTTCGTGTGCTTATTGGGCCATTTGTATATCATTTTTTGTAAAGATATACACTTTTAAATTGGGCTGTCTTTTTTTTCCTTTTTATTGAATTTATTAGGGTGACACTCATTAACAAAATTATACAGGTTTCAGGCATACAATTCCATAACACTGGGTTGTCTATTTTTATTAGGGAATTGTAAGAGTTCTTTATATATTCTGAATACTAGACCTATAAAAATATATGAATAAAAATACTTTCTCCCATTTTGTAGGTTTCCATTTTATTTTATTGATGATATCATTTGCTGGACAAAGTTCTTAATTTTGATGAAATTTATCTTTTTTTTTTAAGTGCACACACTATTTAATGAATGCCTGTGCACCCAGCCCTGACTGCCAGAGCTCTGTCCCACGTCACAACGCTGTGATTCTTGGCCCCGTCACCCTTAAAGGAGATGTGACACACAGACCCTGGCTGGAAGCCACCCACACAACTAGAGAAACCAGGAGGGGCTGGCCACCCCTTTCAGGTGAGCAAACTGCAAAAGTTGCTTTAAAATGGAAATATATTTTTTAAAAAACAACAACAAAAAGAAAGAAAAGGTCTTAAGAGAAAAAGCAATACAGATGGAAATGAAGTGTCCCTAAAAACCAAAGCACTGTATATGCTTAAAGTATTAAGTGAAAATATGACATTTTAAAACCTTCAGGAAAGGGTTTAAACTTCAAGATGCTTCCATGTCCTGGGTCCTGGGGTCGCCCCGCTTGGCCACTTGGCCTGTGGTGCTTTGGGGCCTTCCTGGCAGAGGGTGGACACGCTGTGGGCCCCGCCCACCATGCCAAACCAGGCCTCTTTCTTCTGGGCTCCTCAAACGTACTGTCTGGGGCAGGGGTGGGCAAACTTTTTGACTCGAGGGCCACAATGGGTTCTTAAACTGGACCGGAGGGCCGGAACAAAAGCATGGATGGAGTGTTTGTGTGAACTAATATAAATTCAAAGTAAACATCATTACATAAAAGGGTATGGTCTTTTTTTTTTTTTTAGTTTTATTCATTTCAAACGGGCCGGATCCAGCCTGCGGGCCGTAGTTTGCCCACGGCTGGGACTCTGGGGTGATCTGCCCACTGGAGGCGGGAGAGCAGACAGGCCATCCCTCAGTCCATCCTGGGGGTGCTCACGCTGCACAACATCCCCAGTTCTCTGCCCTCCGGTCTCCTCAGGAATTTAGCCTCTCCCCATCCCAGTTCCAATAGGAAGTCCCAGCCCAGAGGCCTAGCCTTGGGGCACGTAGGCCTGGTGGGAGTTGTGAGGAGGTTTGTTCCTCCCCAGCCTTAGGGCCCTGGCCGCAGCTGCGACTTGGGAGACCGTGGTGGGCTGCTGGTCCACCCTGCCCTTGGGGACAACAAGGCTCAGGAGCCAGTCCAGGAGGTCCTTGTGCACCTGGTGCGCCTAAATGGACCCCAACATAGGCTTGCTGCGAGCCAGCGGCTACGGTCTGGATACCCATCACCGCCTCCAACACCGCCAAGGCTGCGACCCGGCAGGCTGGCCTGTGAGAGCACCTCCCCCTCCCCCATCCTATCTCCACCTCCTCCCAGGGCGTGGCCGCAGCAGGTGTGCTGCAGGCTGTGCATAAAGGGCAGGTCCTCCGGCAAGTCCTCGTGCACAGGCACCTGCTACGGTGTGCGTGGGGCAGGTGCAGCGAGGGTAGCTCGCAGCAGACGAGTGGAGCCTGCCTAGCCCATGAACCAGCTGGATTCCCTCCTGTGTGGTGGCCCAGGGGGTGAAGGGCAGCCTAATGGCCTCCAAGTGCAGGAAGGACTCCCAGCGCTGGCGCCAGGAGCAGCCAGGTGAGCAGCCTCTGGCAGCGTCTTGCGGCGGTAGTTGAAGATGGCGTTGCTGGTCAGGTTGTCCAACCTGGAATTCAGGGCCAGGCCGGGTGCCCCTAGTCATACACCCGTGATCTTGGCCTCGTGTTGGGTTCTGTTGGAAGCGCTGCAGGATGGCCAGGAGCCTGGTGTGCATGTAACAGTGGCCCCCCTGCCCCATCTGGGTGGGGGCCAGTGCTCTCTACCAGTGATGGCGAACCTTTTGAGCTCGGCGTGTCAGCATTTTGAAAAACCCTAACTTAACTCTGGTGCCATGTCACATAGAGAAATTTTTTGATATTTGCAACCATAGTAAAACAAAGACATATTTTTGATATTTATTTTATATATTTAAATGCATTTAACAAAGAAAAATCAACCAAAAAAATGAGTTCGCTTGTCACCTCTGACACGCGCCATAGGTTCGCCATCACTGCCTAGGGCCCTAGGCCATGGCCACAGCCGCCCCAGGAAGGAAACAGACGGGAAGGTCGCAGGGACACTGCCACAGGAGCCAGAGGGTTGGCAAGGACCTTTGAATCCTGGAGGAACCACCGAAAAGGGGGGTTGGGGGATGGGGGGGTGAGTGGGCCCTCAGCTTAAAGATACACTGGACCCTCACTCTCTCCAAAGCTCAATTTATGTATTATGCATTATTTCTTAGTTCTGTTTTTTTAATCATCACTTGAGAATATTGAGCCAAACGGGCCAAAATGAGGCATGTGGCCTGCCGGCCATGAGTTGACATGCTTGAGTATTCTTTTGTTGCTTGTGCTTTTTGTGTCATATCTAAGAACCGTTACCTAATCCAAAATCTCGAAGGTTTATACCTGCCTTTTTTCTAAGAGCTTGATAGCTTCAGCTTTTGTACTTTGGAATTTCAATCCCTTTAGTTAATTTTTGGGTATGCTATGACATAGTGGTCCCACTTCATTCTTTTACATTTGGAACTGCAGTTGTCTTAGCACCATTTGTTGAAAAGAGTATTTCCCCTCCCTGAATTGTCTTGGCAACATTGTTGTAAGGAAATTTATCAGAAATGTAGGGGTCTATTTTTGGAGGGTTGATTCTATTCCATTTGATCTATTTGTCTGCCCTATGCCAGCACCACACGATCTTGATTACTATGGCTTTGTGTCAGTGTTGAAATTGGGACGTGAGAGTCCTTTAACTTTATTCTCCGTTTTCAAGATTGTTTTGCTGAGTCATTTCCATATGAATTTTAGGGTGAGTTTATTGATTTCTGCAAGAAGAGATAGCTGGTACTGTGATAGAGATTCCATGAAATCTATAGATAATTTGGGGGGAAATTGCCATTTTAAAAAATATTTAGTTTTTCACAAATACAGAGATGTCTTTCCATTTATTTAGGTCTTGAAATTATTTCAATGATGTTTTAATGTACAAGTCCTTATTTTGCTAAATTTATTTCTAAGAATTTTATTATTTTTAATGTAATTTAAAGGAAATTGCATTCTTAATTTTATATTTGGCTTGTTATTGCTAGTAGAAATAGAATTGATTTTTGTGTATTGACCTTGTTTTCCTGCAATCATGTTGAACTACATTTATTAATTCTAATGGTTGTTTTTTGTCAGTGAATTCTGTAAGTATATAGTTTTAGTATTTTCTTTTCAATATGGATGTTTAATTTTATTTATTTATTTATTTTATTATTATTATTATTTTTTTTGCTTACTTTTCCTGGCTAGAACCTCTAGTGTTGTGTTGAATAGGCCTCATTGTCTTATTCCTGATTTCAGGGGGAAAGCCTGAAATCTTTCACTGTTAGATGTAATGTTAGCGGTGGGTTTTTCATATGCCTTTTATTATATTGAAGAAGTTCCCTTCTATTGCTATTGAGTGTTTCTGTCCTGGATGATAATACTGGATTTTTGTCAAATGCTTTCCTGCATGTATGGATATGATTTTTTTGTCCTTTATTAATTTGGTGTATTACATTGACTGATTTTTGTATGTTGAACCAACTTTGAATTTCTGGGGTAAATCCCACTTAGTTGTGATGTATAATTCTTTCTATATGTTGTCAGATTCAATTTGCTACTATTATATTATAATTTTTGCATCTATGATCATAAGTTGTATTGGTCTATCATTTTCTGTTTTGCGTAATTTCTTTGGTTTTGGCATCAGGATGATACTGACCTCATAGAATGAGTTGTGATATGTTCCTCCCTCCTGTTTTTTAAAAGAATTGGTGTTAATTCTGTAAACATTTGGTAGTATTCATCAGCAAAATCATCTGGCCCTGGGCTTTGTGGGAAATTTTTGATTACTAATTCAATTTTTTTTACTTATTATAGATCTATTAGGTTTTCTATTTCTTTGAATTAATTATGTTAGTTTGTGTCTTTTCTAGGAGTTTGCTTATTTTTATCTAATTTGTTAGCACACAGTTATTCTCAAAATTTCCTTATAATCCTTTTTAATTTTTAGGTTGGTTATAATGTCCTGTCTTTCATTCCTGATTTGAGTAGTTTTAGTCTTCTCTGGTTTTTCTTTAGTCAGTCTAACTGAAACTTTGTCAGTTTTATTGGTAATTTTAAAGATCCAACTTTTGGATCCAATTTTTCTCTATTTTTATTCTCTATTTCATTTATTATTATTATTATCATTATTATTATTCAGTTCCTCTGCTACCTTTGGGTTATTCCCATGTTCTGCTTACAGAGAATATGGTTTAAGGATTAGTCTTTTTGATATTCAAGAATGTCACAAAGAAAAATGTTTGCAATGAGCACAAAAGTTACTTTTGCACTTGTTTTCTCACAGCTGAATGAGATGCTGTTTTAAAAAGTTAGGTTTGAGAAAAGAAAGGCGTATTAAAGGAGATCTCCAGTGAATTATTGCGGTAGGATAAGAAGCTGAGCAGAACTACTGTCCCCAGGAGGATTTGATCTCAGGCTGTGTCACTCCACAAATCCCTCTGCAGGTGCAAAGATAACCAATGCTTGATGTTAGCATGCTGTATTTAGATCAGTGACCCCACTTTCCAAGTGTCTATAGACAAGTAGATGAACACATTACAGGTTTAGAGGATGTTTTCAGAAGCAGCCGAAACTTTATAGACAGAAGGAAAAAATGTTCGTAGTGCAGCCAAAGGAGCATGCACTTTCACATCCCGGGCAAGTCAAGAACCTGATGCTGAGAAAATTGACGTCATAAGGAAAGATGGTTTCCTGAAGTGACTTATGCAGGGTGAAAAGAATTGAGATAACATGGGACATTAAATGAAAATTTCAGAATAAATATCTAAATGGGCCAAAGACATGTAAATGAATATAAAGAGCCATCTCCACTCAAAATGCTTTTGACTGCCATGATCAAAGAGATTATTTGACAAGCCAAGAAAGTTTGACTGAGGCACAGCTTCAGAAATATTAATGAGGTACTTACTGGGTATGCAAGGAGTGACAGATAAACGCTACAGTTGGCTTCATCACAGAGCTGGAATTTTGCTCATGAGTTACATAGGCCAGAAAATAATTCTCTAGGAAAGCCATTGCATCAAGAAAAGAGAGTAAGACAGAGGTTGGTTTCCAATTACATTGTCACAAATTAAATGAGAAATCTTTATATTTATTTATAGCAATGCCTAGGGCAAGTCACTCAACTCTGTTGGAGGGAAAGTTTGCTACAAATAATGCTAAATGGCAGAAATTTTAAGTATCCTATTGCATTAACCTTTAAATGTGGATTTCTCCAGGTTTCTGAGGGAAGGCACTGCATAGTCAAATTACCCGATAACTTTTTACGTACTCAGCACTATATTAAGTAGTGTGCCAATCAGATGAATAATAAATATGTTTCCTGCCCTCACTTTATAATCTAGTTAAGGACATATCATCAGGGTGAAATAATGAGATAAAAATCTGAGGCAGAATAAGGGCACGTGCTCTTATGGAAGCTCTCAGCAAACTCACTCTGGGTCCTGGTGAAAAAGCAGGCACCTGGAGCATCGGCCACTCGCTTGCACAGAGACCCTCATTCGTTCTTACGGATTTTTGACTGTGCCCCTCTTTGAGCTTAGATGCAAAAAATTAAAGCGACTCCTAAAAGGGTCTTTTTAAAGATCAACCAAAGGACTTGTATGCAAGCATATAAGCCTAACCAATGCACACAGATACCAGGGGTTTGAGGGCACGAGTGGGGGAGCCAGGGGTCAATGGGGGGGATAAGGACACATATGTAATACCTTAATAAAGAAAAAAATAATAAATATATGTATTTTTACTGATTTCAGAAAGGAAGGGAGAGGGATAGAGAAATAGAAACATCAAGGATGAGAGAGAATCATTGATCGGCTGCCTTCTGCACGCTCCCACACTTGGGGTTGAGCCCACAACCAGGCTTGTAACCTGACCAGGAATTGAACCGTGACCTCCTGGTTCATAGGCCAATGCTCAACCACTGAGCCACACCGACTGGGCTAAAAGAGGTTTGTTTGTTTTTAAATTGACATCTCTACAAATTAAAAACAGAAATTTAAAGGAATAAAAATTGCTTGGAGCAAGAGCATTGAAAACTGATAAACAGGCAACTAATAGTGAGAAAGGAAGTAGCAAGGCTTTTGTTTACACAACTCTGAGAGGAGAAGCAGCCAAGAACAGTTACCAAAGGAGTAAGGCAGTGCAATGGCTGAGAGCCATGTGCTGACTTTATCATTAAGAATGTGTTAATAGCTTTTGTATATATTTAATTAAGCTGGAAATTATGTAATGCATTTGAGAAATCTTTCCATCAAAATTAGTTCAAATAAAACGTTTTGGCACGAGAAGGGAATAGGCCTGTTATCAGAACAAATCACAGTGGACCACCTCATTACCCAGCCCTCCTGGATAAATGAGGCGTTACTCTATACCACTGAGTATGCCAGGGTACTGCGTAGAACATATTTTCTGTATTGTTATAAAATTATAATAAAATATGATTTTTGCAATATTGCAACTTTTGCAGTGGTTCCTAAGGCAGCAAATTCATCACATTTCTGGCACAGTGATACAAGGAGAATCTAGATGAAATTATTAAGTAGATAAGCTCAAATGAAAATAAGTACATGGTTCCTGTAGATCTTCTGTTTTAGTATGGGAATGTGAAGTTTTCCAGTGTTCTGGGCTAGTGCACAGCACATGTGAAGGCCATGACAATGAAAACCATTACCCACGCAGATCTGTATTGCAAAAGGAAAACTGTGCATCTAGATTCGTAGTCAGAGCAGAATGTGAGGGGTGTTTACACTGATTTAGGAGGGGGAAAAAGATGGCATAGTAACCCAGGCTAAAGCAACAGCATATATCTCTTTTATTGATTATTCATTTATTTTATCAGTGAAAGAGACCTGAGAAGCCATAAAATCAGTCCCTCAAATTGAAATAGAAGAAAAGCAAGTCATCTCCCACATCCCCCTGATAGGTGGTAATTAACTTGGGAGCACCTTGGTGACTCTTCCATTAAGCAGTTCTCGGAGAGATCGAACTGATTTTAGTTTATTTATTGGATTCATCCTAAGCACTCAAGTTGCTTTTGAAGGATATGATGCAAATTGTTAGCATCATTTAACATTTATTGAATTATAGCATCGCAAGACTTAGCAGACTTAATGAGCAAAGCAAGACATTATTCCCATTTTTGAGAGAGAACAACCAACACAGGCAGGTAGGGGAAAGGCTAGCCCAAAGTTGGACAGAAAATTTGGAGAGGAGATTAGGACTCAGGTTATACTTAGTAGATTGCTCTTTTTACTTGGATAAAAGCTGACTCTGTTGGAAAAATATATCTCATCAAGAAATAAAATGTATTGAGAAAAAGAGGAGTTGATCTTTGGACGCTGGGATGGTATTCGGGATGCTTAAGCAAAATACTCCTCTGTGTATTTAGCCATCATTCTGTTTGCATTTGTTAATGGGTCTCTGCCAATTGGTGTCAGTCACTAGCCAAGGAGAGAAGGGAGGGACAGGAAAGGGAAATAGTGAACCTAGATTAGTTTTATAAGTGTGTAAATTGATGGGTATGGTAGATATTTTTCAGTGTGGAAACTGAAGGTTCTGTGCCTAGTTGTATTTCAAAAAATATTTTGGTTGCGTCAGTCAACCTAGAGCCAATGGGTTTATTTAAAATCCTTTTGTTTGATCAGAATGAATCAGAGGGGGACCCTAGATGCCCAGAGGATTTTAGCCTCCCAGTTTTTGGGCCCCCTTCTCCCCAAACATACACAGACAGAGCTAAATCTGAGCTTTTCCCATCGTGGCTGCTCACTACTCCGCTCTAACCCAAACACTAGTGTGACTGCCAGCACGTCTCTGGCTGAAGCAGTTGGCTTAGGCCCCAGGTGGATGTGGATGTTTGTGTGTAGAGGGGGCATGTGTCTTTCTTTCTTCAGGCTGGACCCTGTCAATCTCTAGGAAGAGAGTCATCCTTGAAAGTCTATAAATAGGATTCTAATCCTCTGTGCTTCTTCTTGGGAAACTCCAAGTTTGAGTGGAGTTTAAGAATTTTTATCAATGTAGTTAAGTCTTTGGGCCTCCTGTACCTTACCCCTAATACCTCATTTTTATTTTTTTCCTTTATTTCAAATAAAGGCATTTCTCCTGAAGGAGAAAAGAAAGGGATTGGGGAATGATGAATACTGGAGATTGATCCATGTATTAAAGCAAAAATGATTATTTTTGATTCATGACTTCTGAAAAATTATCTATGATGGTTCTTCAACATGAGGAAAAAGGTGAACACAGAGAAGGAAATCTGTGTTTTTTTAAAATATATTTTATTGATTTTCTACAGAGAGGAAGGGAGAGAGATAGAGAGTTAGAAACATCGATGAGAGAGGAACATCGATCAGCTGCCTCCTGCACATCTCCTACTGGGGATGTGCCCGCAACCCAGGTACATGCCCTTGACTGGAATCGAACCTGGGACCTTTCAGTCCGCAAGCCGACGCTCTATCCACTGAGCCAAACCGGTTTCGGCCTGTGTTGTTTTTTTTTTTTTTTGATCTATCTTAATTGTATTCTTTCATCTCAGAAATGTGCTTGTGCTGAAGATGTTGCCTGTGGGTGCTGGGTGGATGGATGCTTCTGTATCCATGCCACGCCTGTTGCTTTGGCCATTCCAGCCCTCACCAAAGGCAGCCTGTTCCAGTTCATGCAACATCATACAAACAGCTACAGGTCTTTTGGTTCCTAAGTGGTTAAGAATTTTTTTTCTAACAAAACTTGATCATTTCAGGATAAAACATGTGACAGGTCAATATTGCTTTCCTAGTGACAGTCCCAAATGGGGTAACCCAGCAAAAAAGATCCAGTGACAAATTAAAAACAAGAGTTTATAACAGTTTCTGTGCTCAAGAACACAAGAGGTGGTAAACACACCAATAGTGAATATGTATTACAAATATATATTTTATTATATATATTACAAATATAATTGCTATAATAAGAATTGACACATATTTTCCTTGGAGACATGATTGGAGAATAAAGTATTTGGGAAAGCAAGAGGACTTTGTAGAAGAGAAGGCTTTAGAGGAGGGTGTAAAGAATGTCTAAAAAGGAAATAGAGGTCGGCAGTTCCAAATATAGAGGTGCTGAAGGTGAGTGTGTCTTTGGGGAAAACAAGTTGTCTGTCTGACTGTGGTTACATGAAAGGTGAGCGCTGAGACAAGGAGAGAAGAGCCTTATTGTGGAGGTCTGAAACATTCATACTTGAATCTGTAGGCAGTGGTGTTTATTCATGAATGTTAATAGGTTTGGAGTTTCAGGAAACTAGAGTGTGGACTGGAAAGGCTGGGAGGGAAGTGGAATTAGCAACCAGAATTTTGTAGTCGCATAAGTAAGCAATGGGGAGATTCTCAGCTAGAGGAAAAACGCAGATTTTATTGGCTGCAACTTCACGAAGCCAGCATATCTAGTGATAGAATATGTCATAGATCTCTTAGAAAATTTAATAAAAATCTCTGGAAACTGTCCAGAAAAATATCACATTTGCACATACTCATAAAATGTTGCTTATAATTTTATAGAGTTTATAGATCTCTGAGAACCAGGGAACATTTAGGAACATATGCACTACAATTTAAGCACCTTCGAGTCTGATTTGATTGGTATTTTAAAAATAAACCAACCCGTTATATGACAAAAATTGTTTACCATTTGACATACTGTAGATCACCATTTCCTACATTTTTTTATAACCTACTACAAAATTTGTGGTTGAAAATTTTGGGATTGGCTGCATACTCGATTATCCTCTGGAAGATTAATATTACACATCATCATGTTAAATGTTCTCCAGTAAAGAACATTACCTTCACTCTGTGTACTTCAGCGCTTCCAACCATTGATCTAATGGCCATCAGAGCCTGTCCCCGTAGAATTCACCCGGGAACAACTGCTAAATGGTTTCACAATCTTTAAATATAAATGGGACTTCAGCTCTAGGGGCAAAACGTCCCTCTGCATCTGCCTTCACTTCTCCCAGGAGATAGATGTTCTGGTCTTTCCCAACTAACTGTGCGGTCTTGGAAACATTATGTACCTCAGCATCCCCATCTGTGAAATAAGGGCATGTGTTGTGAAGATCTGGGCCCTAGATCAATGGTTCTCAGACTTGAGTGTTCCGTAGAGTCGTCATGAGGACTTGTTAAAACACCGATTGTTGAGCCCCCTCATCAGTTTTTGATTCTGAAGTTCAGTCTGGCTTGGGCCTGAGAATTTGCATTACTGTGAAGTTCCCAGGTGATATCGATGCTGATGGTCCATTGACCAAACTTTGAGATCTGCTGCTCCAGCACCCTTGTGGTCCTGTGAACTCTTAGACTTTCCCATTTAAGGTATTTCTTCTCCAGAGCCGGCACTGCCTAGCTGCTCCGGGTTTGTGTCTGAAGCTCCACAGAGTCTCAATGCATTTTTCTGTGCAATGGTTGCTGTTGGTGTTTTCCGAGGGAGACTAACTACTGCACGCATCATCAGTGCTTTTTAGCATTTCAAATGTGGAGAGGGCACTAAGGAATTGTGTAGTCATGCTGCTGAAATGGTATAAATGCAGACTTTTTAGATACTGCCTATTTGATGAACGCAGCCAACATGTAGATGAATTTGGTTCTATAAAGGACCTATTTACGTGACATTTCTATTAGGTGAACACAGCTCTTGTTAATGTGTATGTCAGTGTAGGTGCTGTTTAAACCTGGCAAAGATTCCCTCTATTTAAAATGTGTGTGAGCAACTTCTACAGAGTCAATGATAGGACAAGACGATGACAATGATGAAATTTGACTTTGGAGTTTCTTCACTCTGTGTTTAATAAATATTTACCCATCGTTGGCCTAGAAGGCTTTGCCCTAGATGCTCTGGGGGATACAAAGATAAATCAGATCAAATCCTTGCCCGCAATGGAATTTATCACCTGCTGTAAGTTGTGAGATGTGTACGTACATCCATGAGACAGTGAGCAGGGCTGCTGCATTGTGGGCTACGCTCAAATGAGAGTAAGTCTAGTTACTAGTTATGTGACCTTGGACAACTTATGTGACCCCCTTTGAGCATCAAATTCATAGCCGTAGATAGTAAAATAATAACCCTGAGGATCAACTGTGGTTTCATTGTGAAAACCCATACACAGTGCTTTCCCCTGAATGGAATATGTGTTCAATAAATGTAGCAGTGTTTAAACTATCATAAAAGTAGAGTAGTGACTATGATAGATAATTTTTAAAAAATATATTTTATTGATTTTTTTACGAAGGAGAGGGATAGAGAGTTAGAAACATCGATGAGAAAGAAACATCAATAAGCTACCTCCTGCAAACTCCCTACTGGGTATGTGCCCGCAACCAAGGTACATGCCCTTAACCAGAATAGAACCTGGGACCCTTGAGTCTGCAGGCCAACGCTCTATCCACTGAGCCAAACCTGTTAGGGCTATGATAGATAATTTTGGGTGCTTACAATTTGTTGGCTATTGAATTAAAAATTTTTCATGCATTAGCCTTGTTAATCCTCACAACAGCCCTTATGACATCGATAGTATACTTTTCCTCATCTTGTAGATGAGAAGCAGAGCTCAGGGACTTTAGGTAATTTGCCCAGGGGACTGTGGCTTGTAAATGACTTTGCTGGTATTGAAACAACAGTATCTTGGCTCCAAGGCTTGCACCCTTAACTACTGTGATTACTGCTTCTCAGCAAATGCCCTGAGAGGGATAAACTTGGCATTTGGGTAGGGGCTAGAGCAGAGATGGCGAACCTATGACACGCGTGTCAGAGGTGACACGCGAACTCATTTTTTTGGTTGATTTTTCTTTGTTAAATGGCATTTAAATATATAAAATATAAGTCTTTGTTTTACTATGGTTGCAAATATCAAAAAATTTCTATATGTGACATGGCACCAGAGTCAAGTTAGGGTTTTTCAAAATGCTGACACGCTGAGCTCAAAAGGTTCACCATCACTGGGCTAGAGAGTTCCTCTCTAGAAGGAACTGCTAATATAAAGGCTTACAATTTGAGCCGGGACTTGTAGGGTAGGGGGATTTTGGCTCTGCACATTCTCATCCACCCTTTTCCTATTCGACATATTTATTTACTCAATAACTCTGTGGTCGGTGCTGGCCATGCAGCAGTGCGTAAGAAGGGCACAGTGTCCCTGATTCAGTGCCCACGCCTTCATGGACCTTAGGGTCCAGAGGTGGAGACAGCAATCACTTTATGAGCAATTCTGAAGGAGCTGCTTAATTTAGGAACGGTGAACTGAGGGCTTACTCTGTACCAGGCTGTGCTACATTCCTCAGGGGGACGCAGAAATGAATAGGGGATGGCTCCGTTCTGTTCAGTAGTTAGGCCTTTCCCAGGACATACTTTTTGTCTCTTCTTCGTGTTTCTTGGTGCTGTGTGTATCCTTGTTGAAGCTGAAATGTCTCTGATCTGCAATCCAGTCATCCAAAGTCATTTGTGATCTCTTGATTTTTAAATAAAGTCATTGATGGGATAACATTTTACAATTATAGATCCATTTCCCTCCAATCCCCATCATTTGTCTTTATCTCTTCTACCCCCTATCTCCATTCATGCAGAAACACTTTTGTACACACATTGTCTAATATTATAGGGCAAAAAAATTGGTGGGAAAACGTTAGTCTTTCTGGCTGTAGTTTTTAAAAGTCCATGCCCTCAAAGGAAGGGATAAGACTCAGCATAACTCACCCCAGTAGGGAAAGGCTTCCTTGGCAGATAATGCCTCTAGTAATGTTGGGAAATGACTGGGATTACATTTCTGCCAGCTGAGCTGTGAATGAGGAGTTGAAAAAAATTTCAGTCGAATTATAGAAACATAAAGAAAGTTAATACTTTCTTGCCTGACTGTGTTGGTGGATGATATTGGACTTCATTGCACTGATTGATGCTGAGGTTTACAATTCTTTCCAGATAATTTTGGATTTCAGCAGGGACTTTTAATATATTTACTCATTCAACAAATATTTACTGAGCATCTACCATGTGCTAGATAGGTGGTAGAGGCCAGTATTACAGTGTGGAGCAAGAATAGACACAGTTCTTGCTGAATAATTTGTATCTTCAAGCCAGAAAGTCATTAATCAAATAGATGTGAAATTATAAGTGTGAAAATTGCCACCGGTGAAACATATCTGGAGTATATAGCAAGGGGATCTGACCTCATCTGGGGGTATCTGAGAAATCTCTCTGAGAGGTGACATTTGACTTTGACCTGAAAATGGACAGGAGCTAATTAGGTAAAGAGTGGAGAGAGCCAGCATTCTTGGCAGACAGAATCAGGGGTTTAGGCCCTACATGTGGTGGCAGAACCACAAGAAAAATATTTTGGTTGGAGGGAGGGGAGAAAGAGACTTCTGATCTTAGGCTGAGGCAGCTACCGACATGAAATGCTTTCCTGAATGTGAAGGCAGGCTTTGTGGGTGGGTGCTGCTTGTGTGTCTCCCATGATTTTTGTGCCTTTCTCCTTGAGGCCTCAAGGCCCAGGGTATCCAAGGCTAAACCCTTGATCTTTTCCCATAGCTGGCTCTGCTTCTGAGCAGTCCACCTTGACCAAAGACTGCTCTGTGTTTGCATTTTGTTTAAGCCAAAACCCTCAACATCATCCTTTCCTCATCCTTTTTCCTCATCCCCTCTGTCCAATCAATCTCCAAGTTTCGTCAATTCTGCCTCATTAATATCTCTTACATTTAATTACTTCACTCCATTCCCACAGCCACTGCCTTAGCCCAGGGTCAACACACTCCACCCCTGCTCTGCACACTGAGCTACTCAAATTGTACTAGGAAGCTGCACCTTTCCCCATCTACAGATTTCTATGCATATGTCTCCTTCTGCCCAGAACCCCTCATCCATCCTCAATGAAAGTACTCCTGTTCATCCCACAGGATGTCTCTCCTTCAAGAAACCCTCCCTGACCATGAGCCACAACCACCATAGAGACGAGGGTGACTTTTCCTCTTCTGTGTTCACTCTAAATACCTCATGCTTATCCCTATTGATTACATGTTTATTCATCTGTCTAGACCTGGTCTGTCAATAACTACCTGTGGTAGCTATCAAGAACTTGAAATGTGGCTAGGATGAATTAAGATGTGTTGTAAGTGTAAAATACCATATTTCAAAGACAGTGCAAACAAGTAGTACTTTTTAAATGCTCGTTACATGTGGAAATCGTAATATTTTGGACATATCAAGTCAAATAAAATATATTATGAAAATGAAATCCACCTGATTTTTTTCAGGTTTTTTAAATTTATCTTTATTGTTGAATTAAGATGTCTCCTTTTTCCCCATTGACCCCTTCTAGCCCACCTGTTGATTTTTTACTTTTTAAAGTGTGCCTTACTAGAAAATTTCAGAGTACATAAAGATGGTTGACATTTGTGCCTCACATCATACTTCTATCACATGGTACTGGTCTAGACTCTATACAACTAGAGCAGGGGTCAGCAAGCTATGGCCAGCGGGTCAAATCTAGTCTGCCCTCTGTTTTTGTAAATAAAAGTTTATTGGAACACAGCCAGGCTCATTCACTTACATATTATCTATGGCTTTTTCCCACTACAGCAGCAGCATTGAGCAGTTATGCTAGAGACCACATGGCCCACAAGCCTAAAGTGTTTACTACTTAGCCCTTCACAGAATAAGTTTACTGACCTCCATCCTAAAGGGCTGGTAATGTATTTTATTCATCATTGTATCTCCAATCATTGCACAATACCTGGCACATAATAAAGGTTTGTTGAGTGAATAAATGTTTGCTGAGTAAATAAATGTCTATCCAATTGATGTTTGTTTAGTGAATAAAAGTTTGAGAATTTTATTGGCCAGGTCATCACTAAAATTAGTTTATGACCCACAGATGTGATCACCATATGACTGGAACTAAAAATTGAAATATGACCTGATAACTAGGTAGGTACTTGGGTAATAGTCATACACAACATTTAAAATTGGAATGCTTTCCTTGCGAAACCCATCATGGAATATCTTATTTATTTATGTATTTATGTATGTATGTATGTATGTATGTATGTATGTATTTATTTATCCTTATTGTTGAAAGTATTTCAGATGTCCCCCTTTTTCCCCTCATTGATCCCCTCTACCACCTGCCCTGGCTTTCACCATATTCTTGTCTTTGTCCAAGGGTTATGCATATATGCATATAAGTTCTTGGGTTAATCTCAGTTGTGCCCAATATAGGGCGGAGTGTTGTATAAGTGTGAAAGAGAGTTATCTCAGAGGTTGGATATTTGGATTAAGGGTTTAGGGCATAATAATTAAGGGTTTGCTGTCCTATGTGACTGGTCATCCTGAAAAGGAGCTGTGTGCTGTTGGTGGTGTAGAATGTAATCCGAAACCAGGGCAGGCAGTGGTGATGCACACTTAAAGACCAACAAAAAGAGAGACTCCTGAGAAAGCAATATTCCAGTCTTTTTGCAGCAGATCCTGATCTTCCAAAAAGGATTCCTGGATCTAGCTTTTGTGTAGGTTCACCTACAGGCAGTGTTGCCTGGGAATTTAAAAGAGTAAATCACATGGAAATCTGAGTCTGGTTGGTCTGCATGGGCATGAATTCTTATACCTTCAAAATGGGGCTGAGGATAAGTGTTGGGAGAGAATGAAGTGCTGCTTCACACTTTGATCCAAATATACTCCTGTCATTTACTCTCTGCTCACAAAGCTGCAGCTGTTAGAAGACACGAAATCATTTTCTTTTGCTTTTCTCTGTCAAATTGTTGATGAAAATGATCTCACAAAATTGAAACAGCCAGAGTTACCATAGATGAGAATCAAATTTCAGGTCTTGGTTATGTAACATTATCTCATCTCATAAGAAGCAGTCATTTTTAAAAATCATAACATTTCTCAGTGTTGAATTGGATTTTTTCTTTTTTGGTAATTAAAGTTTGTAAAAGCAACTACTGTAGATATATTCATTGGAGCACATGGATTACAAGAGCTTTTCTGAAGGGAGCCAGAGTTTCTTTTATTAGAGCAGATTTGAGAAGCAAACAACAGAATAAAGAGAGTAATATTATTCATTAGTAACATATGTGATCAGTACAGAAAGAGAAAATTAAATATTTGACGATTTTTACTTTAGCTGGTTCAGAGAAATGAGGGATTATAAAGTTGATAAGATCACAGAGCTATATCTGTTCATCCATCCACCCACCCACCCTCCCACTCATCTATTTATCCATCTACCAACAGTCACTTACTAAATTTATTACATTACATTTATTGAATTACTATTTTCCCAGCTCTGTAGTAGATGTTAGGGAAAGTACAAGAAAAACAAAAGACAATTCTTACTTGAAGATTTATAGAATGTTAGGTGTGAAGGTACCTCAAAGATGATGTTATTGAGATAAACAGTTGTTAGGTAGTTTGTGTAATGTAATACTCAGAGAATTATATGCTGGGCCACAGGATCCTAGTTCCTAGTCCAATAATTTTTCTACTGATACCAGTTGGGTAAGTCAGACATATTTATCTACCTAAAACATTACAGAATAAATAATACCAAGGCATCATGTAAGCAAATGTGGGACCATCAGACATGTCTGGTCTATGGGACTTTGAAGAATGTCTATCATTAAGCAAGATAAGGGAAGGTGGAAGGGTGGACATGAGCTGGATTTAAAGGAAATACAGAGTTTGTGATCATAAATGGTAGAGAGAAAATATTCTGGGTGTGCCAAATGAAATAAGTAAATGCAAGAGCAGGGGATCTAGGCAGAGAGAAAAGAAAGAGAGGCACTTCGGTTTGGCAAGGATCCACGCAAGTGGTGGAGGTGTCTGTGAGTGGAGCAGAGGTTCTGCATGGGGAGCTGGTCAGTGAGGTGAGAGCCATTGATGTAGAAGGTTGAATGCTGCTGGAGAAATGGTTTTCTATTAGTAAGAGATTAAGGTATCAGCTAGGTTTGGGGAAACTTTATACACTGCATTCCCACTCTAGAGAAAGACAGAGTATTCCTCAAAAACCCAGCAAGGAACCACAAAGAAAAGAAAATCATTCTGGCAAATTAAATAAATATGACAGTAAGTGTCTATATCTTTACATTGCACACCACTTTCTGATGTTTGATCAAAATTTACTAGTTTGGTAGGAAAATAAAATGAGAATATTTGAAAAAACACACACAGAAAACTAATAATATTAAGGGTATTCAGACACTTGTTTTCAGAAATAGTCCATTTCTACTCCACTGGGGTTGGATTTTTTTAAAAAAGATTTTGATATAGTGCTCTAATTATTGTAAATGTAGGATGAAATGCATCCTTAAACACTATGATATCATAGTAGTATCCACAAATCACTCAGAACACCATCAGTGGCAGGTAGTAAACATTTTATATCTTATTAAAAATATTTTCCTTATAAAGTATTGGAATCATATTCCTTTTAGGCTCTTCCCCAAAGTCTCCCTGGAGAGCTGTAAAAAATAACTTTGCCTAAAGCTTCATTATACATATTTGCCAGTGAATTTTCAGGGCAGGAGTTCTTGGTTTGGATTTTAATGTCCATCGATTTGGCGTACTAAATTCTGTTTGATATCATTACTGTATTGACATTGCATGTACATGTGGAATTGGTATGGAATAAAGCATCTATTTCTTTTTACCTTTTTTATTTCTAGTTTCTTATAATGTAAGGAGAAAATCTATATCTACATAAATAATGCAAACCTTCAGTTATTTCTTTTTTTTATTAAATTTACTAGAGTCCTGGTGCACGAAAATTCGTTCACTGGGGGTGAGGGGTCCCTCAGCCTGGCCTGCACCCTCTCACAGTCTGGGAGCAGGCCTAAGTGCAGTCTGGCCTCCCTCTGTGGGAGGTGACTTGCGGGCCAATCAGGGGATGGTGCTGGCCCCCGATCACCCCTCTGCCACTGGTTGCCACCCCCCCCTGATTACCGTCCCCTCCCTCTGCCTGCTGGCACCCTTTTTGGCTGGCCTGGCGCTGCCTGCTTGCTGGCCCCGCTCCACACCAACGGGTTCACTGTTCGGTCAATTTTCATAATAGGCTTTTATTCTATAGGATTGGTGTGACATTGGTTCACACTCAATAAAACATCATCTGCACACTGCATCGTGTGCCCATTGCCCCAAGCAAAGTCCCTTTCCATCCCTATGTTCCTGCTCCTTTCCCCCCCTCCACCTACTCCCACCCCCTTTCCCTCTGGCTATCATCACACTGTTAATTCTGTCTATGTGTTATGTATACATCATCCCACTTCACTGGAAGGCAGGTTAATTATGCAAATAAGGGCAGCAAATGTTGTGCAGTTGAGAGAGTAGGGGTGACAATAACTGGTCACCTTTAACCAAAAAACCAAATATATATATATTCCTACAAGTGATGTGGGATGATGTGAACAGAGGGAAAACATGGACATGCATTATCTGTTGTTCTGAGAAAGTGAACCTGTAGCGTTTAAGTAGGGATGTGATTGACCCTTATCTCTTGAAGGCTTGGCTTGAGTAATTGGCTACCTTAACTCTTCCTTAAACATTCGTCCTCATTCTTTTTCAAGGACCTGATAATCTATCAAGGGAAACACACATGAACAAATAACTTGCACAGTGGGAGAAATGCCATAAAGTAGACTAAACAGAGCACCATGAACATATGGCATTTGCCCCCTCTTCCCAAGCTGAGAGAGAAAGTTTACTACTTATTTTAGTTTCAGGTGCAACTTCTGAAAATAGACATGTATTTTCTACTTAGACTGTGGTGTGGGGTCACTATCATTCCCATCTTCAAATTTGGGCATGATGTTCTGAATAGATGATGGAAGGGTGGCAAGAAGATCTTGCTATGCTCATACACAGTGTGGCTAAGGGTGTGGGAAGGTGGTCACTCGTACTTTGTGGGTAGCAGGGTGTGTCAGAAGACAGCAGTAGACTCTCTCTGGAAGCAAGTTGGTAATAAATTTTGTGAAGGCTTCATGCATCTTGATGACTACTGAGTCCCCAAAGCTTAAAATTAAACTTAAATAAATGCTAAAATATTTAAAATTTTGCATGTGCTTTATCCACAAATTTTAATAAGAATTAGAAATCATATGAACCTACTATTAAGATTTTAGCTATATGAATGTACATTATAATATTTATAATACTAAACGCTAAAACCGGCTCATTTAGGTTTATCAATATGGGGTTGAGTAAAATTACATTACATCTCTACTATGGACTATTAGGTAGTCACTCATGATGATGTTTTAGAGAAATATATAAATGTTACAGGAAAATGCAAAAGACTGTTTTGTAAGTCAGTCGTAAAACAGTGCATAGATTATGGATCCAATGCAATGCGATGATAAAAATAAGCTTTAAAAGGATGTTAAAGAAGGGAGTTTACCAGAGGCTCAGGCATGTCTCTACTAATAGAAAAACCTCCAAAATCTTAATGGCTTAAAATAATATATAGCTATGTGGCTATTGTGAGTCAGCAGGGAAGCTCTTCTAATTATATTGCTCAGGGTCTAAGATGAAGCAAGTATCATCACCAATACCGATCACTATGCCATATGGAACAGATCTCCAGAGGGTTTCACACTAGAACTTCTGTTCGTAGCTCACTGGGCAGAACTAGTTAGATGTCCCACCCACCCAAAAGGGAGCAAGGGATTATAATCCTCCCATGTAACTGGGGGTGAGAGAATTAGAAATACTTGGTGAACAGCACTAAGGAGACCACTCATGGTGATCAATATACAAGTCACTCAGTCTGTACCAGGGGAGACAACTCCAAGTCCTACATGCATCCAGGGCATCCAGCTCCAAGCCCATGATTTCTAGGCAGTGTGTGATGATATGGATGTGGTTCTTCTTGACTTCAAACCAAGTGGAAGACATAGGTTCATCTATTCCCCCCATACCTAGCACAGAATGTAGAACAGGGGAATCTGTAACATTCCCATTTGGTTCATATCAGTTCTGAAATCTGACTGCCAGTCCCAGTCCCCTGGCAGAAAGCAGGTTCTGGATCAGGTTCTGATTGGGCTGGTGGGAAGGGGTTCTCCAGCCCGTTGTTCCATGTACACAAACCTCACAAACCTTCATAGAGGTTCACCATTTCTGTGGCTGCACAACTTTCTCAAAAATTGAATCAGCTTTTTATAGTTGATTTTGATCAGCTTCTGGTGTCAATAGCCACATACATAGTTCTTTTTTTTTCATTACAATTTACTTTCAACATTATTTTGTATTGGTTTCAGGTGTACAGCTAGTGGTTAGAGAATCATATACTGTACAAAGTATTCTCACCAATATTTCCAGTTACACAGTTCTTTATTGAGACATCCCTCTCTCTCTCTCTTTCATCCTAACTGCAGGTATCTTAAGCCAACCAAGTTTCATGGAAGAGCTACAACTTCAGTCTTTTTTATTTGGGTTGCTCTGTCCAAATAAAAGGCTAATTAAGTGCTATCATAGCCCTTCTGAAGATAACAGTGGGTGTTAGGATCATAGCCTTGATTTATTCCTTCACACAAGTTGAGTTCTAATCTTTCGGTCTTTCACCAATTGGTATAAGAAATAATAGCCTCTTCCAATTCTGCAAGTCTCCAAATTGCCTGGACCATATTAGTTACCTTCCACATTTGCTTACAAATCAGTTAGTTGTGTTTGTAGCTCATTCGTTTTATTGTAAGTACATTCTTTTTATTGTAGTATTAAATGCAGCCAACATAGTCATCACTTGCTAGAACAGTTGTTTCCCAATCACTTCTAGTAAAGCTATTAATTCACAAAGCACATTACCTCCGTTTTAAGTTATCACATGTGACACTTTTACAAAATAGGTCATCTGTGTATAGATTGTGATCTTTCCAGCTGCAACCAAAGATTCCTTGCTCCCCACCATCTGAACACTGAGCCAACAACACATACTTTAGGTTTCCGATATAGCATGACTCTAATTCCACGTACTTATTTTTGTATTGGCTAAGATGTGAGAGATTTAGTCACCAGTTTTATAGGTCCCTGAAATCTTATTGTCATCAAATGATTTCTTCCTAGGCAACTGGAATACACATTCAGACTCATAAGAGATTATGGATAAAAGTGCTAACTTCTTAATTTAAAATTTGAACTCTACTTAAGTGGCTAGATTATCTGTATTTTCTAACCAGAACATGCTATTCCCCGAGTCAAGGGATTCTAGAAACCAGTATTTAATCTGAGTGTTTGTTGGTTACTAAGAGTTAATGGGTTGCTCAGTCATGAGGTGATATCATTGTGGGATAATTTGTCAATCTCTGTAGTACTTTGATCTCCCTTCTGGCGCTGTACAGCTCAGCTGTTTATTGACTGAGACACTTTCTTTTGGACAGGGTTCACTTCTTATAGTTTATAATCTAGGTGGCAGAGACAGACAACAAATGCTGAATACAAAATAACGCTTTATCACATAATATAAGTGCTTTAAAATGACAAAACTGGGTGATAGGAAATAGCTGAACTTGGAGGAGGGAATGGAGGAAGATGGTTTAGCTAGAATGGCCAGGGAAAGTCAAGCTCAGGTGGCGACATTGGAGCTGAGACTCGAATGAGGAGAATATCTGCAGAAATAAAATGCTATGCGGACGGAACGCAGGTTCAAAGGCCGGTGACACGAATGAGTGTGTTGGAAGGATAGAAGGAAAGCCAGGGAAGCAGGACCATGATGAGGAGAAAGGCCTGTGGTCCGTCTGAGAAGCTGGCCCAGGTACAGCTTGTTGGTCATGTTGAGGAGTTTGTGTTTACTCTAAGCCCTCCAATGTAACCACTGGAGGCTTTTAAACACTGGATGGATTTCATTTGTTTTATGGTTTAGAACAGCGGTTCTCAACCTGTGGGTCGTGACCCCTTTGGCGGTCGAACGACCCTTTCACAGGGGTCGCCTAAATACATCCTGCATATCAGATATTTACATTACAATTCATAACAGTAGCAACATTACAGTTATGAAGTAGCAAAGAAAATCATTTTATGGTTGGGGGGTCACCACAACATGAGGAACTGTATTAAAGGGTCGCAGCATTAGGAAGGTTGAGAACCACTGGTTTAGAAAGACCCTCTGAGTCCTGGCCGAGGAGCTCAATTGGTTAGAGCATCATCCTGATACACCAAGGTTGTGGATTTGATCCTTGGTCAGGGCACATATAAGAATCAACCAATGAATGCATAAATAGTGGAACAACACATCCATCTCCCTCTCCCTCTTCTTCTCCCTCCTTCTCCCTGTCCCTCCCTTTCTCCCTCTCTCTTGCCCAAATCAATACCTTAAAAAAGAAAGATCCCTCTGGCTGGCTGCTGTGTAGAATGAACTCTGGCAGAGGAAGGGTGGAAACAGCCTATTGTAGCCCATGTGTGAGATATCAGTCCCTTGGATTGAGGCTATAGCAATAGAGATGGCAAGTGATGGGATCTTGAAAATATTTTGGAAATAAGAGTTGGCAAGATTTGCAGATAGATTGTTTGGGAGAAGCAAGGAAAAGTGAGAAAATGTTTTTTTGGCTGAAGAAACTCAGCGGTAGTACCATTAATTGTGATAAGGAAGACAGCTGGGGTAAATCCAGAATTTTATTTTGGACATCTAAACTTGAGATGTCTATTAGACAGCTAAGAGGCGATGTCAAGTAGGCAGTTGGCTATATAAATCTAGAGCCCAGGGGAGTGTTAAGAGCTGGAGATAGAGATTTATGAGTCATCAGTACAAAAACTGTTATTTTAGGCCGTAGAAGAGGATGAGATCACCTCGAGAAGGAATTTCGAGAGAACAGAGGGTGGACACCAGGGTTCAGGGTTAGCAGAGGAGGAAGAACCAGAAATGGAAATTGAGAGGGAACAAGGTTGAGGTTGGAGGCAAATCGGGTGAGAGTGTTCTAAAAACCAAGTGGAGATATTTCCGGAAAAAGAAAGTCAAATGCTGAAAGTTGATTAATGCCTAACCCCGTCTACTGCTTTATATTTCTCCCGAACACCCACAGTACCATGCTTCTCTCCCTAGCATCTGATCCTACTGGGAAGGAGGTTAATCACAGAATAGTGACTGTTTGCATTATTCTTCTCTTTTGGTCAGTGATGTTCCGTGGGTGAAGTGGCATTTTGATGGAGCAGGAGGGTCTTGGACCCACGTTGATATTACTGGTGCTAAATACTCACTAGCTGTGGGAATGTGAGAAGGTAACTTTACCTCTCAGCGCCTTGGTTTCCTCAATTGTTATCTGAGGATGACAATTCTCATATCAGAGTTTTGTTGGGGGATTAATTGATATAAAGTATGCAAAGCACTACGCTCTGTGCCTGGCAGAGCGTAAGCTGATCACAAAGGGAGCTTTTATTATTTCTTCCCAGACACTGAGTGGCTAACTGTGGAAATGAGTCACTATCAAGTAATTCTGGGAAGTTGAGTTGGTTAACAGTTTAGAACTAACTTGGAGAGATAATGTCTATCTAGTATAGCTATAGGATAGAAGCCAGATGTTTAACCTATAAATGTCCCCTATACCCCAACCCTCACTACCATACACTCATCCTTTTCAGAGTCAGGATGCATAAAACTCAGAAGCGATGTTCTAAGGGATGGGGCGTCAGTGGTAGGAACATATCTCTGTGCTCCTCTGTGAAGAGTTAGCCACACCTGGCCCTGAGAATGCATCAGGCTGCTCCTGAGTAGATAGCATGGGGACAGGAGCCTCTGCGGAGCTGAGAGAGGCTCATAAACTATTAAGATAAGCAGGCATTTCCCACCTTTGGGCAGCTCACAAGCCTATCTTGTCCTCTGAAGCATAAGAGAGAGAGGGTCAGAGATCTAATTGAGCATCTGAAAATGAGCCCCAGCTGCTCTGTGAGAGGTTTTTGTTAAATATAACAATCCCTCTGAAAACAGCAATTCCCCTGATGGTCCCTGTGTGCTGGCCATTTTCATGGGAGGAGGTGATTGGGTGGTGATGGCTGCCCCAAGTAGGGCAGGAATCAATGTGGGTGGAGATATATCAACCCCTTCCTCCTAAAAACCCCCTCCACCCCACCCAAGTACACCACTGTGAAGAGGCACTACCTGGGTTTGAATCTTGCTCCCGCATTGAAGATCTCTGTGTCCTTGATGCAATGGGTAAAGGTCTCCAATCTGGTTTCCCCGTCTGTAAAATGGGACCACTTTATAATGAGGCATAGCCTGTTGTGTAGCTCAATAAATTAATCCACATGAAGGACTTACTTAGCATTATTAACCTAGTACTATCATCTCTTGAATAAATGCTGATGGGATATTTTATTGATTTTATACAAGGACGTGGAGATGCTCATTTTAAGAGCCTTCTCCATGTTGTTATTTTCGCGAGCAGTATTTTACATATTGTTGGTGGTTTAAATATTTTATTTCATCCTCTCAGATACTTTAAAAAAGAAAATGCCATCTAGGAAACCAGCTTGATGATATAGTAGAGGATAATGCCACCTCCTCTAGTTTTATATTTATGAGAACTTCTAACCCATCAAACAAAATGTCAACACAGAGCTGGAGTCATTTAACCGGGTATATTTATCTTTAGGGTGTTTTCAGCTGCACGCGAGAGAAAACTGTGACAGAAATTGGCTTCAATAGTGAGAAAATGTATCTCACAAAGCTGAAAGTCCAGAGGTAGGATGGCTCGGCCATATTCCGAAGGATCCATCATTTTTACATCTATGCCATGCCGTCCTCAAAGGCCTTCAGACTTGTCCCTCTCTGGTCATAAGTGGCTGTTAGCATCCCAGGCATCACCTGCAGACCATGGCCATGTCCAGAGGTAGAAAAAGACCATCTTCCTTATGTCTCTTTTTTCTAGGATCCTACAGATGACTATAAGAAAGTGCTAGCATTTGCAATCTTCTAAACAATCCCCATGATTTCCATCTTGTATGGTCTCAAGAGTTCAGCATAAAATAGTTCAACATCCCTGTCTGGTGTTGCTCAGTGGTTATAGTTTTGGTCTGAGGACCGAAGGGTCTCGGATTCGATTACCAATCAAGGACACATACCTGGGTTGAAGGTTTGATCCTGGTCCTGTCCATCAGGGCGAATGCGGGAGGCGACCAATCAATGTGTCTCTCTCACATTGATGTTTCTCTTTCTCCCCCCTCCCTCTTTTCCTCCTCCTCTTCCAGTCTCTCTAAAATACATAAATAAACAAATAGCTAGGTAGATAGAAAAAATATCCTCCGGTGAGGATTAACAATAACAACAAAAATAGTTCAACAATTTGCCAGCCCAGCATACCAGGGTCCTTGCTTCCCTCTGCCCCCAGTGTATGTTTTTTTTGTTTTGTTTTGTTTTTAAATAAATTTGGCTTATCTGTCAAAAGCAACAGAACACAACTGTAGTTGATTTAGGGAGGGAATGAATTTATTTAAAATGTACTGAATCATTCCAGAATGATCCTGAATTTTCTTTTGCTATAAAGGACATTAGTGGGACAATTGGCAAATTTTGAATAAAGTCTGCAGATTAAATAACAGTATTGTATCTGTTTAAAATTTTGAAAATTGTGCTGTGATTATGTCTGAGAATTTATTTTTAGTAAATATAAATGATAGTTTAGGGAAAAGAGACCATATTTACAATGTACTGTTAAACAGTTTAGAAAAGTTACACCGAGAGATGAATAAAGCAATCTAGACTATTATATTAACACTGGGAAAGTGGCCGCAGGGGATCCAGGAATTCATTGAACTACTCTTGTAATTTTGAGTAATTTTAAAATTATATTCAATTAAAAAATGATTTTTTAATGATGCAAAGAGATGCAAGGTAAGGTCACAGTATTGTATCAGTTCCAACAACTTGATTTAATAAATCTCTAAACCAGCAGTTCTCAACCTGTGGGTCGAGACCCCTTTGGTGGTCGAACGACCCTTTCACAAGGGTCGCCTAAGACCATCCTGCATATCAGATATTTACATTACGATTCATAACAGTAGCAACATTACAGTTATGAAGTAGCAACGTAAATCATTTTATGGTTGGGTCACAACATGAACTGTATTTAAAGGGCCAGAAGGTTGAGAACCATTGCACAACAAGGAAGACAGTGCAGAGCCCCAGAGGAGCCTAGATTGCAGGAGACCCGGCTGGAAGGCTGCAGAACCAGATCAGAGCTCCAGATCACCCCATGGAGCTCCACCCCTGTGGACAGAGCTGCCACCTCCACGGTGTGCTGGGCATCGTGGTTTGCATCGCTACCATGGCTGGCACTCTACACCCTATACCACCCTCAGCATAGCTGCTGCTGCTCCCAGATAATCTTTTACCATGGCTTCCACTGCCAGGGTCTTTGCCACATTAAATTCAGAGTCCAGCCCTAGCCGGTTTGGCTCAGTGGGTTGAGCTTCAGCTGGCAGACTTAAGGGTCCCGGGTTCAAATCCAGTCAAGGGCACAGGTTGCAGGTTGAACCCGGTCCCAGTCAGGGCATATACCGGAGGCAACCAATCAATGTGTCTCTCTCACATCAATGTTTCTCTCTCTCTCTCTCTTCCCCTCCCTTCCACTCTCTGTGAAATCAATGGAAAAATATCCTCAGGTGAGGAATAACAATAAAAAATTCAGAGTCCAGGGTGCAGGCATCAAGGGATAGAGTCCACATTGTGGACTTGGACCTAGAGACAAGTCAGGCTTGTAAATGAGGGTCAGGAAATTGCAGTCTCTAGAGTGACATGCAAGTTTTGCTTTACCCCAGAGGGAGGGATTCTCCAAGAGTGGGTGTCAGACACTGCACAACGCACAGTGTCCACTGTTTGCAGTTCCCTCCTTAGGTTGTCAAAACACATCCTAGGGTGTGTTCCCTTGAAGGTAGGAGCAAGGAGAATGTGTTTCTCTCAACTTGAGAGGAATAAAGTATTCCCAGATGTTGGGTCTTAACTCTCAAGTATACTCAGGGTGGGGTTAAGATGGAAGAAATTATCCTCGATGACATTTAAGCACCTTCTGACTTTACCCTTTGTTTTCAGTTGCATGATTGTATTCTGAATATTCTCTATTCTGGAGAGCGCTATCTTTTCTTGTTCTCTCTCACACACTCTTTAAAGTATTTTGATCCTCTGTTTGTTTTTATAAAAATGATCGGGATGTTTTACTTGAGGTTGATATTTTTGCTCCCAGTTTCTGTCTCTTAACAAGAAAACCCATCTCTCAGCTGTGGTCCAGCATGCTGTGCATAACAGAGACTAAACATGCTTTTGTTTCTTACTCAGACCTTTTATTATTATATGCACAGTATTATAACTATAATTATATAACATGTAATATTGAGGTCTTACTCTGGCCTAATATTGTATTGAGTGCTGTTTGTGCATTAAGCCTTAAGAATAATTGTATTTTCCCCCATATTTTTTTTGGAAAAGAAAGACATATTTCAGTGAAGGAAAAAACAGTCATTGTCCTGTAATTCTTAAGTGCACATCATTTTATTTTTATAAATGTTCCCCATAAAAATGATTAGAGGAAGATAGAAAGATGTGAGAAATTGTACTCTAAAAGTATTTGACATCTGGTTGGAATTGTTATGTTTTTTGATTGTCCAAAGTTTCTTCGGAGGGGTGGAGGCAATTTTAATGGTTCCTGAGGCCGTCAGACTGGAGATGGATTTGGCTGGCCTTCAGAAGGGCTGGCCTGTTCCTGAGGGAGCTGAGTGAGGGGAGGGAGGTGCAGGAGAGAAGAAGTCTTTACTTACAGTCCTTGTGGGATGGTTCAGGTGGGCAGTCTAAATTATGGGAGTTATTGGCAGCAAGTAAGTACCGCCTGAGTAGGTTACTGCAAAATGCTTTAGCTGGGGATGGCTTTAAAAACCACTCATCAATTACAGAGATGCCCTGGTAGGGTAGCACGAGGACCCTCGAGAGCTTTTGTCCAGGAAATTCGAAGAAACCTGTTATCTCCCTCCGACCTCCTCTAACCACTTCTTCCTTCACAGTGACCCTTCTTACCTAAAGACCTCAACTGTTTATCACAAACCTGCCACTGCAAACTGGAGATGAATTATTAAACAACGCCCAAGGCAGGACAGTGACTTTCAGTCATCTCAGAAATGATACAGACATTTGTCTTTGTTAACCCACTGGGCTACTCTGTGGTCTCCAGTCACAAGCGAAGGATCAAATTTGGGATTTCTAGATGCCAGAATCACATTGGGGTTACGCAAAGCTCCAGATTTTCCCAGAGTTACTTGGGCTATAGATGGTGCTTATTTGAGACAGGAAGTAAGACAAACTATTCTCACATGGTGAAACTTGGGAGGCCACTCTAGGGACAGCAGGGTATAACGGTCCATGTAGTCACCATGGAAACTCAGGTCCATGGATAGATACATGGAAGGTCCATGAAACACCTTCAGGATATTCGTGAGTCTATTCAAAATGCAAACAAAATTTTGTGTGTATTTTCTTATGAGCATTTATTTTTCTGAGGAAGGGATTCGGGACTCGGGGAATTTTGGAAATACGGTTTTGTAGTGAATAGTGCAAATCACCCTAACTCCAGGATTCCTTCTGCCTTAGGCAAAGCTGGTTAAAGGGTAGAACAGAGTTAGTTTCCTGGACTGCCTTCTATACGGAATGCTAAAACATGACCAGATTAAGTTGAAAACTGTAAATTCATCTTACTCCTGGACATTGCCCTTGAGCGAAATTAAAAACAGAATTTTTTTTTTGATTGATCGCTTGAGCATTTTTTGTAAAGCACCCTTGTGGGCATAGCCCAAATTCTGGAATTAAATGATACATGTAACTGCTAAGCATCCTGGAGACCAAAGTGGCCTTTTCTTCAAGGAGTCATATTTAAAGGACTACAGCTGAAAACCACAAATTTTAAAAAATTGTTTTCACTCAGATCTCTCATAAAAATGAAAGAATATCCATGTCATATCTTATTTCTCATTGCTTCCATCGCACATTCCGGCCTCTCGTTCCCACAGCTGCTCCAGAGCCCTTCACAGGGCGCCCTCCAGCCCAGTCCAGGCTGCTTATCTTCCTCCCTCTGGCCTCTTCCCTGTGGCCTTGCTCTTTATTATGTACATCAGCCTAGTAGCTTTGGCTTAGTCCTTCCTCCTGTCTTCTCTTTCTGGGCCTGCCCCTCTCTACCCATATTGTAGATTCTGCATCACAAATGTTCTAGGACCTGGGCTGAGAAAGACTCCCTTTTGTGAGCAGGAGCGTGAGAAAAGGAGAAACGTAGGAAACGCACACTCCTCATTCCGGTTGCACGTGACAGAGTGCTGATGATAAGAAATGAGTGATGGATTTTCATTACTTAGTTTTTAAATCCTATCATATGCCTCCCAGGTAGTTTCCTGATTTGGAAAACCACAAAAGAAAATTGAATGTTTAATGCTTTCCAGAATTATATGTTTAGAATTCTTCAAATTGTGGAAATGAATTTGTCAGTGATTCTGGTTTAGATGTAGTTTGTATTAATATAAAATCAGCTTTCTTCTATCCCCACTAAGAGTTGAGGGGCTTGTGTGAATCTTCCCACCTGTTTCAGGTAGCAGGCCAGATGCCAGTGAAATGGAGCTGAGTAGGTACATCCCAACTTTAAGGAGTGACTGTGGTGGACAGACAGAAAACGGGCTGATTACAATACGTGAAGATAAATGCACAGTGTGTGTGTGTGGAGGGGGGGGGGGAGGGCGTGTACTGGGCAGTGGAAACCCACAGGGGAAGCATCTACACTTGTCTATAGGAGGTTAGCCCTCTCTGCTGCCTGGGGCCAGGAACTTGCTTGGGATGTATGTATTATTCATATTTACTAGCCAGCCTGTTACAACAAGACTTTAGAGTTGCTACCCCATGCTTATGGACACATAGGGACAACAAGGGACAGAGAAATGGATTTGGAATTTATTCCATGAATATTTCTACAGCCTATACTGTGTGTAAAGTCACCATGAAGTGACTCAAGGAGCTTATGACCAAGTTGGGGGAGGTGTGAACCGCCCCATATAAAAGGTGAAATAAAAATAAAATGGACATGAAAAGAAACAGAATAGAGGAAAATACCTTTAGGTACCATGCTTCTGTAGGTACTACCGGAAATGAGTGGCTGACAGAGAATCTCAAAAACCTCAATTGCCACTTAAAAAATATGCTCCCTAAACTCGTGAACCGACCAATCCCTCATGACTCAGCAAAACCAGAATGAGCATGTGGAAAGGAAAGGGAAAATAGAGAGAGACCCAGATGGAGACATCAGAACATAAGCTCCATGAGTTTGGGGATAAAGATTATTTGCTAAATCTTCAGGGTTTAGCATAATGCATTAGTAGATGCTCAATAAATATTTGCTTAGTTTATGAATGAATGTATACATGATAAATGTCAGAGATTGTCATAGCCCTGGAAGAGCATATTGTAACGTACATGCAGAGTCTTCATTTTTTTTAATACTTGTCAGGTAGCACATAATAGGTATTCAATAAATGTGGAAGGAAGGGAAGGAAGGAGGGAGGGAACAGGGAGAGAGAGGGGCTAAGTCTCATAGGATCATAGGACTGGAAGGAAAATTGTGAACTCATTGGTCCTTCCCTTAAACCTCAAGAAAAAAATTTGAGTATAGAGCGAAACCAACCAACCAAACAAGGAGCCTCAAAGATGTAACATTTAAAAGTGTTAATCAGTGTAGAAAGAAGCAAAGGACTAGGGTTTTGAGAATCCTGGCTTTGCCAGTTTCTCTATGACCTTGTACAAATTGCTACACTAATTGGGCCTCAGTTTTCTCACTCCTTCAAAGGAAATAGGAAATTACTATGCTATGGAATTTTCATAAAGATTAAATAAGATAGTGCATTAAAATGTGTTTAATAGCTTGGTAAATGTTTATATAAAGAAATAAATTCCTCAAACATGCTGAACTGTTAATAAATAGGCCAAGGGAAGATTTTTCTCTGGAATTCTTTACAAGAAGAAATGCTATATAAAATTACAAGTATCTTTTCTTAAAATTTAATTTATGGAAAAACCTACTTCTTTTGGTTGGTGGCATGTCTTGGAAGGATTTTGCATACTAGGAAAAGTGCTTAAAATAATATACCATGGGACTGTAAATTATCTTGCAACAGGCTGTCATGTTGTGTCATAAAAATTCTTCAATGTTTAATTAAAAACTTCAACAACTTGAAGTTCAGGACTTGTCAAGAACATTAATTGGGGATGTAGACCAGTTGTTGGAGGACTTCGGCTGTCACCTCTGAAGCCAGACTTTCTGTCCTGGTTCTGATTACTGGGAAGGGTTGGGAAGAATGGATCCAGCTGCTCTAATAGATGCCTGTGGCTGCAGCAGAAAGTGTAGATATCAGTGTCCAGTTTGATGTGCTGTCCCTAAGTGAGCTCTAGGGGGCGTCTTCTGAAGAGTCAAAAATGGAAGGAAAGGAGAAACCTGTCAAAACTAACAGCCCAGGAGTCTCTGGGGGTGTGTGTGAAGGGATAGCCTTTAATTCGACAGGAATTATAGCTGTGCCAGGAGATAAATATTTAAAACTATTAAGTAAATGCAACCTGTCCTTTTAGTTTCTCATACTATCTCCAATGCCAGCCAGCTCTGGGCTCAGGGACAAATGTAATGACAAGTGATTAATACCAGGGAGAACCACCCCAAATCCAGACACATACATAACTCTGCCTCCGTCTGTCCTTGGTTGACATTCACTTGGATAAGGCACAGTCACTTGAAAAAGACAGAAGTTGAGTTCCAAGTTTATCCTTGCCACGAGGGCTCTTTTGTTTAAGGGATCCCAGAGGGAAGGGCGATGTTTTTTCAGGCATAGTCTTTGTGACCTAGAAATGATTCTCTCTCTCTTCTCTCTCTTCTCTCTCTTCTCTCTCTTCTCTCTTCTCTCTTCTCTCTTCTCTCTTCTCTCTTCTCTCTTCTCTCTTCTCTCTTCTCTCTCTCTCCCCCCACCCCCCGCCTTTTACTGCAATTTTGTGAAGTCACAAAAGGAAATACCCAGCCATCTAATCCCTAGGTCTCCCTCCACTTATTCTGACCTCAAGGAACTCTAGTACTTAACTAAAATCAGAAAAAATGTGAACAGAAAAAAAAATTACATCTAACAAGGTCCTTCAGATTGATCCAGCCACCCACCCACACCTCATGTTACCGATGAAAACGGTGAGGACGTGGGAGGGGATGCAATCATATAACTGGCTTATTATTAGAACCCAAACTAGAGCCCCAAACTTGTGACAACCAGACAAGTATTTTCTAGCATTCGTAGCTTGAGAAGCAGGGTGCTCTGGAAGAGATGAGTTGAATAGCTGAAAAGAAGGAAACTAGGAGAAGCCTACAAAGAGAATGTCTGAGCCAGAGAAATTTGCAGATAACGTGCAATTCTAAAGCCAAAGAATTTGATATGCATGTGAAGAAAGTGAAAATTAAATGAGTCTGTTAATTTTAAATGATATTAAAAGGAGGGAGCGCTGATAGCCCTCAAGGAGATGAAGGAATGAATGGACCAAAGATTTTTTTGGGGGGTGTCATTTTCATATTCCTTGTCCTGGAAAATGTACTACTGAACTGGTCAGGTATATAAAAGAGAAGGAGGGCAGTGAGGGTCTGTGCGCCCTCCCATCTGCATGGGCTTGAATCCATCAGAAAACAGAGACAGGTACCATTGTGGGAAGCAGCTGAGCTGCATCCAAAGATTCTGGTCTAACTGCATAGGACTTCTCTACTGTCAAGGGGGGAAAATCAATGGCACCGAAAAGAAAATGGAAATTTCACTTTGTGCTTATCAAGAACTGCTAAAGGTTTTAGTTATATGAGAAGCTCTGAATTGCCTCCCTGGGACAGGCGGACCAATTGAAGCATCTCAGGTCCTCTGGTTGTCTATGAAGCCTATTCAGTCAAACAGCCCACTGGCCAACCATTCTGTTAATGGGTCAGTTCAGTCCAAATGGTTATCTGGTGGGATATGATGAATATAGCTATTGTGTCTCCTCGTCTATAGATTCCAGGAAATGCCAACTTCTCCTATTGGATAAATAGTCCTTTGAGGTGATGTTGTTGGGATGGACTGAGTCACACTGCATATCTACAGAGGGACTTTTTTTAGATGAAGTGGTAAAATTTGGCAGCAATCCAGTATTGAATAAGGAAGACAACTGAACCAGGTAGGCTCCAGACTAGACAAATCATGGGAAAATGCACTTTAGAATAGTGCCGAAGATTGCAGGCTTCACATGTGGACTCTCTAGTTTACATCATGCCACCATCGTTTGTTGGGTCTTTAACAAATTACTTAACCTTTTGCTATGTCAGTTTCCTCATCTGCAAAGTATAGGAATAATAATTCTCTCCTCAGAATTTCTGTAAAGATTAAATTAGGAAATATTTATGAAGGGGTTAGAAGAGGGGGCAGCACAAAATAAGTGCTCTGTAAATATTAATAATCTAATTAATATAGTAATTAATGCTGTTTAAATGATTAATGTTATTTAAATGACAAAGTAAATGATGGATGAACATGATATATACTTTAACCACATATATAACAATGTATAAATATGACATAAGATTATTTATGGTGATAGTAATGTTACTAAAGGCAGTAATTGAGGAAATGCTAACAAGAAATTTTGGGATTATTTAATCTCCTTAGGATGCCAGTAAACATGGTATCATCTAGCTTTTACCTTGGGGTTAGAGAGAAGGTAGTTGACTCCCTGGTTCAGTGGGCACAGCAAAACAACTGCAAATATCATTGAGCCTCTGCTATAAACTGAAAGATGAAAGAAATATAGATAAAATCTGGTCCCTGTCATCATTGTCTCTATAGAATAAGGGGGGAAAGAACCCCAAACCACTAGCTATTTTCTCAGAGAAACCCACTTTGGCTTTTTAACTACATCCCCCCACCAGCTCTGTCCTCTCTCTCCACCTAGCTTAGGAATCCTATTGCACATCCTCGAAAATCTGTGTTCTTATACTTTGTAGCCTTTATCATTATAGTCTAAAAAAAGTATTTTTGCAATTTTAAGTTTAAGACCTGTCCCAGCCCACTTGACAGTTATCTTCCTGAAACCCCAAACCATGCCTGCCCTTCTCACCGACAACTCCCCAAAGCTTAGCACAATGCCAAGCACAAAAGCACTATGTGCTGAACGAATGAAAGTGGAAGGTCATGCTCTAACCGGGTCAGGCATCTGGGTTCAAGTTCTGTTTCTGCCAGTTTGGAGCTCTGCACACACGGCTTAACGCATCTGAGCCTCAGTTTCCCCATCTATGTAATGGAAGCGGCAACATTCATCCCCACTGAGCTGTTATGAGGACTGAGCCAGTACAGAGAGAAACCTTTTGTACATTGCAAACGTATATGAGTCCTGCTTATTAGTATACTTGGCCACAACTGTATTTGCAAAAGTAATGACCACAATGATATGAATAGCTCTTAACAGCTGCCTTTCCTGGAAGAAGTGCCATGGAAGCCCCACGAGTGGCAACTCTGTGTGTTTCACCAACCAGGCTCTCTTATTAACAGAACATCGACAGGACAGGAGCTGGTCAGCTTTCCCTCCCTCTGCGTCTGGGTCAGGCCCATTGCTGAATGTTGTGTTAAATAATAAAAACACCAGCATTAAATGTGTCGCCACAAATCAACAACCTATTCACGGTAAGATTTTGTGGCGCAGCGGTCTCCAAGCTGTGCGTGTTTTTTAAAAAATATGCTTAAAGCTGCAAGTGCTTTGTGTGGCTGTTTTGCAAAATCACTAGAGCCGAAGTATTTGTATTTTAATGTTTATCCCCAAACTGGCCTGCTGTTTTCAAATTGCCCAGGAAACGAAATGTTGAAAATGGAAGGAAACCAGACCAGCTCGATTTAGGAATGCAGTGTTAGTAAAGCAAGCTGTGGGGTTCTGATACCTTAAGAGCACCATAAAATGCTCATAATTAAATAACTGCTTTGCTTAATGCAGCTATTCCAATGCCCCCCCCCACCCCCAGCCACTTATGTAAAAGTATTTAATGTTCATTCTTTCATTACCAACCAGAGATCTTGTAAAGAGGTAACTGGTCCCAGAAATTGTTAAAAATGTCTTAATAATGGTGTCTTTTACAAAGGGGGAAATGTGTGAGAAAATCAAGTCAGACTCCAGACACTTTCTGTGGTTATTTTTACTGGCAGTTGACCCACAGATAATGATTTATACGGAGGAACGTCATGCCGTGGCACTGCTGCATGCACAGGGTGGTCAAAGCAGTAACAGAGTGCACTCTGGTAGCGGTGTCCAGAGCATGAGGCTATCAGCAGCTGAAAAGAGAGACAGCTTTGCTGGGGAACCAAGAGGTAGAGCAGCCAGGCTTCCAAATAATGAAATGGGAGGAAGGAAGGAAGTGGTACCAAAACCCAGTCGGGATATATAGTGTTTCTCTCATGCAGCAGCATAATTTATGGTGTATTTTTGATTTGTTACATAGCAGTATATAACTAATGCACCAACTGTGTGAGATGAATGAGTGGGCAACTGAGGGTAAGATGGCTTAAGTAACTACCTCAAAGTTGCACAGGTAGGAGGTAGCAGAGCTAGAATTCTGTCGTGTGTGTGTGTGTGTGTGTGTGTGTGTGTGTGTTTCTCAGTTCCATTTGTTCTCTACTGTGCAATGAGCAATACTGAGATAACAAGTTAAGCTATCAAAAGCTGGAAATGAAAATGGGAAGTGTTCTGAGACTGGCAAAAAGCAAAATCTACAGGAAGGGGAAAATGCTGAACAATGTTCTCTCTCCAAGTATGGTCTTGGGTCATTGGCCTCAGACTCACTCCAAAAACTGTGAAAAAGGAAAAATCCCAGGTCTTGCCATTTTAGACTATGGCATCAGCATCTTTACATATGGGGCTAAGGGACATTAGGATATTGATTTCCCCCCAAGAACTAAAGTGATTCTCATGCACATTTAGTGATTCTCATGCACATTCTCATGCACATCAACCCTAACCATCGCTATGTCTTAATTTGTTCTCTATGCTCAATTTGGTGGAAACACTCTTCAAGGAGATACCTCCCCTGGCACTAGTGTTTGGTGGAACACATTTTTAAGAAAAGTTGGTTTATATTTATGCAATTATAAACTTCTCTGACTCGCCCATCATGTGACTAGAGTAGACTTAGGAACATGATTTTGAGGTTACTGTAAATTTCTGTGGTATGATGGACATTTACAAGAGGCATTCAGTAAGTGTTTATGTTTCTGTACCCAGTGGGAAATCTGTTTTCAGCTCACACTCTAATCAGGAAGTAATTTTTCCCACAAGAGATGTATTAGTTACATATTGCTATGTAACAAATCACTATAACACATTATAGCTTAAGCCAAAAACCAGGCAGATATCAAGGACACTATGCTGAATAAAAATCCTCAGAAATATATAACCTCAAAAGGTCATATATTGTATGATTAAAGTCATATAACACTATGGAAATAATAAAATTATAAGATGGAGAACAGATTAGTGGTTGCCAAGGGTTAGCCATGATGTGCGGGATGGATATGACCATTATGGCAGGGCAGGAGGAAATCTTTGTGGTGATAGAGCAATTCTGCATCTTGATTGCTGTGGTCGTTATATGAATGTACAAAGTGGGTAAGATGGAATTGAACTCTACACACATTTGGTACCTGGTTTTGTGTTTGCTTTTGATATTGTACTATATAGCTATGTAATATGTAACCAGTGGGGGGAACTGGGTGAGGTATACATGAAACCTTTCTATTATCCCTGCAATTTCCTGTGAGTCTATAATTATTTCTAAATAAACAGTTTTAAGAGATATAAAAAAACCATAAACAGTTATTACCTGATAGTCCCCATTAATCACAGTGGTGGCTCTGTCTGGCTCAAGGTATCTCACGGGCCTTGAGCCTATGGGCTGGAGCTAAGGGGTCATCTGAAGGCTCGATAGAGGACAATCTGTTTCTAAGCATATTCATGTGGTGCTGGAAGGACTCAGTTACTCAGTGGTTGTTGGTTGGTGGTCTCCCTCAGTTCATTCGTTATAAGTCAGCTCAGAACATGGCAGCTGACTTTACTTAAAGCAAGTGCGAAAGAGAGTGGGCAAACGCCCAGATGGCAGTCACAGAACTTTTAGAATCTAAACTTGGAGGTGATACCCCATTATTTCTGCCATACTGTAGTCTCTTCATTAGAAGTGAGTCAAAAAGCCAAGCCAATAACACTTAAGGCGAGGGGTCACACAAGGGCCTGAACAGCAGGAGGTGGGGATCATCAGCAGCCATCTCCTGGGTTGTCTCCCATAAGGACTTCTAAAAATAGCTTTCTTTTAGACACAACATGAGGAAATGATGGAATGTACACGGGGATCGTGCAGGAGGAATACCGATAGGGCTCTAGCATTGAATAACCTTTCTGAAGTTAATAACTGAGGCAGTTTTTTTTTTTAGTCTGTAAAAATTAGCAAGCCTCCATAGCAATAACAGTGTCAATGACTGTACTGAGAGGAACATTGGTAAACTCATAAGCAACTTCATAAGCAAATGTCAAAGATCCCTTGCAAATGTAGTAAAGGCCCTGATAAGAAGGGTAAGTAGGGTGGATGTTTATTTCAGGATGTGCCCGATTATGCCTTTGCAGGTTGGGGAGGCTAGAAGCAGGGTGAGGATCACCAACAAGCAGTGTATTTCCATGCTTAATTTGCTGGGATTGTTCTCCTGGGGACTGGTCTCCCCAGCAGAGGGCATGCCCATTCTCTACTTCAATCAGCTGAGAAACCTCTGAAGCCCTAGAGTTCTAGAGGCAAGAGCTTCTACTCTAGATCCTGCTGAGACATAAAACACCATTTGCTGTGGCCAGAACTAAAATTAGGCTGAGGCTTGGAATAGGGCTCTCTTGCCACCGCTAGGCTTGGTGGGCCCCTGGTAGTTATGTGCTGCACCTATGGGCTGCAGATAGAGTGTTTGGGTTGTCCCCCAAAGCCCAGGCTTGCAAGATGGCTGCTCCCTGGGCAAGATTGTCCAACTCTTTATCCCACAAGATGCCAGATGAACAACGTGATAGCCACAGCGACCTGTTAGCTTAACTAACTCTGAACAGCCTGCTCTGGAGTATTGGGCATTGAATGGTTAGTGAATGTCTCCAGAAATGACTGCTGCCCAAAACACTGGATAGTGCTCTTAGTGGGGCTGTGGAGTGGGTCTTCAGTCTGTAAGTGCTGAATGGGAGTGGTGGAAGAGACTTGTTGGGTGAGGAGCCAGAATTAGGGTGGTAATGATGATAAATGCATGTTTAAGTGTGGTGTGCACATGCATGCCTCATGTCAGGCATTATCCACCATCCCAGGTCGTAATAGGTGGGACATAACTTGGTACTTAGAAGTTATAACCCCCCAATTATGCCTAAATTGCCCTGTAAGAACTGGCCCCTGCTTATCTCTTCATCACATGCCCCTTCCCTTCACCCCTGCACGTCATGCTCCAAGAACACTACTCTGGATTCAGTTCTTCAGGCACACCAAGCTTTTTCTAGCCTCTGGGCATTTCCATGTGACATTCCTTTGGGTTTCCCTCATAGCCTTTTTTTTTTTATTCTTTTAAAAAAATATTATAATAAGTATTACAAAGGGTATTACATATGTGTCCTTCCCCCTCCCTCATAGCCTTTATCACAACTCACAGTGCTTCTACTTGAGTGCTTACTTTGTGGGAGAGAGGTTTCTTTCCTCCTAGGCCGTGAACTCTGATGGTAGGCCTCTCCCTTTCTTGTTCATCATTGTATTTTGGCATATGGTAGACATTCAGTAAACGAATTGAATACAGTTTTGAGAGTTTCATAGAGTTTCCATGCTTTTAACATGCAATCAGGGCCAGGCAGTAATCTACAACTGAGTTGTCTCTCCTAGTGTGGATAGGCAATGAGATGAAGAGAAGGTGTAAACCCCAGTGAGAAACACACAGAAGGGAACCAGTGAAAGAGGGGGCTCGGCAGACATTGGCAGTGTGAGTCCTGAGCCAAAACACAGGGTGCCACCCATGATGGCAGACATGATTGTGATGGGTGCGTGACAAGACGTGGCTGCAGAAAAAGAAATGAGAGTTTTATTAAATCAGACTGTTCTCAAGTAGGAGAAACTTATCTTGTGTGAAACTGTGTTGGAACAGAGGTTGAGAATATCAGAGGTACTTTCCAGTGTTGACAGTTGAGAATTGCGTTTATCGATCCATTAACAACTGTTAGCATCAGTGGCACACAAAAAATATGTGCTGTACTGTAAAGCGGAGAGCCTAAATAGTTAACTGGTAGCATTTTGTTTCCAGAACGGGCTGTTAGGAACACCTACTGCTCAGACCTGTTTGTCTCAGAAGAGGTGGTGAAGTAGCCACTTAGCATTGCCACTGGGAAAGGTGGTTGTGTATTTTGGGGGGAAATCAACTTCTTTAGCGGCCCTCCCAACAAGGGTCTATTCAAATGTCTCCGGAGGCGCTAAGGAACACGAGACTTGAGTGGAAATTTCACACTGGCAGAGAGAGCTGCTACTCACCATTATCTTTGTTTCTCCCATTCTTCCTGGCCGAAGAACTAAATGATATTTCCCAGACCCTCTTCATGCAGATGCAGCCATGTGCCACTGTGTGGGCAGACAGGAGGGATGCCACTTCCTGCACTGGCCCATGAAATCTTCCACACATGGTCCTCTGGCTGTGATGTGAATGAGAAACAGACTGCTATTGTGCCAAGCCACGGAGATTTGGGGATATGTGTGACAGCGGTTAGCCTTCCCTGACTAATACAGCTATTGTTCCACAGGACAAGGTCTGAAATCAAGTATTTTTCCAAAGTATCTGATGGTTCCAAGGACGTGCTTCATTGCATTGAACTGCATTGAACACAAGAACACGCTGCAGGACGGCCCAGCTTGTATTTACAAACAAAACTGTAGCCTAGGTGAGCGAAAAGAGACAACTCACCTATGGCTGTGTGTGTGTGTGTGTGTGTGTGTGTGTGTGTGTGTGTGTGTGATGCCAAAATATGTTTGATTAAAATATGTTTGGTTATAGGCTAGTCAGTCCTAATATTTAGTGTGAGAGGTATTGTTTGTCCTCAAAATGTCCTCTTATCATGTCATACTTGCTTCTATGAAAAATAACAAGTTGTATTGGATAGAAGATTCAAGGGTAGGAGGAATACTGGTAAAGAGAAGCCTTTCATTTCAATGTGAAAGGATTAGCCTTAAGGCAGAGGGGAAAGAGGCGTTCAGGGAGCCTTGGAAGAAACAGGCTGAGCTGGCTTACAGAGGGAGGAAGGGCAACTGTGCAAGCCTTAGCAATGGCTGTTCTTGGAGAGTGGTAATAAGAACCACAGGAACCCAGAGGTGAGAATCATGGGTCAGATTGCCTGGAAGCTGAGCCTCAGGTGGGGGTTCTTGTGCAAGTGAGTTATGGAGGCTGTTCTCTCCAGGAAACCTGTAAACAAGTGGGAGGAGCAAGATAAAGCAGAGGCAGAAGCTAAGGGAAGATGTGGTTTCAGGCAAGATCTAGCTTCATCTTGATCTCAGAGAGAGCTACAAGGCACGAATGATATCACAGAGTTACTCTACCTGAGGCATCGCTCAGTCATTTGCATGAACCATTGCCCAAGGTGAGGTCCCAGGCATTCCTGGACAGGGTGGCCCCCATTGACCAATGGCAGTTCTCCAGAGAAGGCCGTAGCTGGGAATTATGAGTAGTCATTGCTCACAGTTTCTGGGAGATGGGTGCACTGCCTCCATGAAGGGGATATGGATGGGAACCCCATCATCTACTCCTGAACCCTGCTTGCGTGCTCAGACCCACTTAATTCATAAGTTATATTTACTCCATTCATGCAAAGCTCCTCCAGGATTCTGATGGATCATAGTTTCTAGGGAAACATAAAACTGGGGGTTAATGAAGGTCATATCCCAAGGTCATAATTGGCACACATCATCCCTCCTCCACTAGCTGTTCTAGAATCTCCTCCCTCTCACCTAACATCTCTGCTGGTTAAGATGGCTTGTCTGGTAGGGTGACCCAGATCTAAATCTTTGGTTGTGGGGGAGGGGCAGTCTAAGCCCTTGGTTCCCAGGCCCTTATCTAGCTATGATTGCTGTCCTTGCCAGTTTATGACCAAAACAGCATGGTAGGACCAAGAGGTACCCAGTTTATCCTCTGAGTTCTAAACATAATCTTACCTACCCTTGTTATATAGTAGCAGCTCTATCTCTTCATGATAATTAAAGTCAAATACCTCTGCCCACATGGCAAATCCTTTCTATTCCTGTTGCTCTACTGGTACAAGGGGCCCAAAGTGGTTGGGCTGGAACAATAATTTTAAGTTTAGTGAGACTCTTAATGTAACCTTTATGGAAACATCCTCTATCCGTGAACCAGGACCTTTGTAACTACACAGACTGAAGTCACAGGAATGAGAGGCACAAATTCCTCACTTAGGTCACTGAGAGTGATGGAGAAAAGGACCATTGGTGCTTTATCCCTTGTTCCTGAACCCATGTGTATCCTAGTGGTTGGCACACAGTATCATACCTCTCTCTGTCTTTGATCTGGGATTTGATATTGTGGTTTTTTTAAAAAATATATTTATATATTTTATTTCAAAGAGGAAGGGAGACAGTTAGAGAGATTAAAAACATCAATGATGAGAGAGAACCATTGTTCGGCTGCCTCTTGCATGCCCCTTCCTGGGGATCAAGCCTGCAACCCTGGCATATGCCCTGACCTGGAATCGAACTGTGACCTCCTGGTTCATTGGTTGATGCTCAACCACTGATCCACATTGGCCTGGCTTGATATTGCTTTAAAATGACTATCTTGGCTGAGAGGTATCTGCCAACAGTTAAATATGTCTATTCTGATTATACATTTGAGAACCAGGTAAATAGCTCTAGATGGTTCCATGTTTCCGGTGGACACACTGTGAGATTGCTCTGTAGCAGGAGTTCACTTATCCTTGGGTCCCCATGAAACCTTACACCACCATGTGGGCCATGGGAGCACTTTGGGTCTACCAGTATCAACTTGAACCCAGCATCTAACAGCTCTCAAAATATCTGAATATTTCTCTATCTCCATTATGTTGTTACTCAAGTACATAACTATAGGTCTGTGTACATTTGCTGTGCTTTTATAGAATTCTCCTTCTCCTTCAGCTGATGGAGTGTAGGTTTGAGAATTGGCTCAGGTCTGGAAACATCAGAAGGCGGTGACTTTTCTTTGGGCAGCAGACCTCAGTCTTCTGTTTATCCATCCTTGATTTATTTTTATTACCCATATTAAGCAATATCCTTGCTGGTTGTCTGTCTCTTTTGCCCTTAGTAACACTGTGTTCTTTTAGCCGTGTCTGTAGATCCCTGTGGTTCAGGGCCTCCTGGCAACAATTCCAACCTGCATGCCAATTAAGGTAATTATCATACCTTCCTTCTGATGGTTAAGTGCTGTCACTGGCCTCTGTCATTCTGGACCCTCATCATCCTCATTGCTACTGGGGACCCCAGTTCTATGGCAGCATGGCCCACTGTCAGTTTTGATCTACAGAGGACACACACTAATGAGCTTCTCAGCGGTGCTCTGTCCCCATCACCTGAGCCTGGGGAAAGCAGGTTATTCCTGGAGACCTCCAGAGGAACATAGTTAGCTGGTGGGTGCAGGACATAGATAGTAGATGTATTTTTCCATGCTCACTTCTCTGAGCTTTTTGATCCTTTCCTTTATACTTGGGTACTGCAATTCTGGAATCTCTTCTGTATTTCATATGGCCATTACTTTTATTCCAGGCTTCCGAGAGCCATCCCTGCACTGTGGCAGGATTAGTGTTTAGGTTCTTACCAAGATAAGTCCCGTGCCATGTGAGGTGTCCGTGGATTGATAAATTATCCGTATCCAGCTTTATATTTCATCTCCCTTGACAACCCCCTCAGGATCCTCTGCCAGGCTTACTCTCAGTATCAAGGTCTGACTTTCCCCCTATCAATGTCTTGGCTTTAGGAGACTTGCCAACCTAAGAATTTAATCCCCTCTGAAGTTTTCCAGCGCTTACAATTAGGTTCTGGGCTCAGTTTCAGCACACTTGGCCCTCCAGCTACAGGAGATGGGGGTCTTTTTAAACACCAGGAAGGAGGCTTTTTGACATTCAGATCTTGCTTTAAACTGATGAATCTACCTGAGTCTGCATTTCCTCCCTTTAAGAAGCAGCTACCCAATTCTGCAATCCTTATAATTATGACTTCCTCAATACCTGCAAAATGCCAGGGATGTTACACAGAAGCCAGTGCATCCCCTCCTACCTGCATCACAACCCAATTCCTGGTAGTGAAAAATGCAAGTGCACGTCAGGGACTCTCGATAACTCATCTACCTCTGGGAATGGGACTTTTATTACCATCCAGAGCTGAAAATGGGATTCTTATACAATTAATTTATTAAGGGCATGCTCTTGGGAGAAAGCTGTAAAAGAAGTGAGGATGCAGGATATGACAGGAGGGAGCCAAGCAAAGATAAGGGTTCAGCTAACATCTAGTCTAACCCTGTTCCCACCTGGAGCTCTGGTGACTGAATGACAACACAGAACTGCTCCACCTGAGGCAAAGGGTCCAGGCTCTTCACCTCCTTGTATTCTTGAATCATTCTGTCATTGGCCGTTGGCCACGCCCAGGGAGGGGTTATGTGACCTCTTGGACATCGACAGGTGAGGCAGTTCTTGTTAGCTGGGGACAATTTTCCAGAGAATGGTGCATCGATGTGTCCTTAGAGGTTGACACTCACGGAATCTGGAGGATGGGTGCACCAGCCTTGTAAAAGGAGGTGATCTGGGCAAAGTGTCAATGAAGCTATTACAGTGAGAGAGGTCTCTGCTGGCTGAGTGGTCAAGGAAGCTGCCATAGCTATGGAGAGCCTTCAGCTCTGTGTCTAAGAAGGGGGAGTGTTGTGACCATGATCCTTGATGTGCTAGTTTGATGAAGCATTAATTCATTCATGCATTCATTTATGTATTCATTCAGCAAATATGTATTTGCATGCCTATTATGTGGCAGAGGCTACCCTTCTTGGCACTGAATATGCAACAGGGAAGCAGGAAAATGTGGTCCCTGACCTGAAGGCGCTTGCAGCCTAGAGAGGGAAGTAATTGCACCAACATTACAGTGGAGTTGCACTGTGTGTGCATTAACCATCACCCGTCAAACTAGATGCAGCCAGAAAGCAAAAGCTTGAACCATTTAAATGCAGTGGGCTCTTTGCCCAACATCAACTCAATGAATGTATTCCCTGCACTTAGTAGGAGGGAGGAGATGTGGGATAGCTGTTTTCTCAATCAGAACCTAGCCTGCTGGTGTTGGATTTTATTCTACTGAATTCATGTGTAATATTTTCTGTTAGTTTTGTGAGGTTAGCTCATTCCAACTACTGTTTAAAAAAATGAGAACACAGATTGTGAGTGGAGGGGGTACCCCATTCTGGAAGCTTCTGAGTAGGTCCAATGCATGTAGCTGGATGTAAACTTTAACCTGGGTCTAGGTGTCTATAATCTAGCCTACCAATTTTCATAGGTGCCTGCTAGCTGCAGAACAATATTGCTTTGACCTGCTTTTTTCTTGAAGCGCAGCCTACGTGGAGCCATTTGAGCCCTGGAGCGGGCAGACTTTGGGTAGGGGAAGTGCTGGTTTCTATAAGACAGAGCATACAAACCAGCACTCTTAGGTTTGCGCAAGCCCAGACTGATGTGCTGATTCTGGGTCCTTGGCCTCTGTCTCCCACTGGAAGGAGAGAGCTCAGGTCTTTATATTGATTGGCTACAGGCAAGTTTGAGTCAGCTGATGTGTAGCAATGCAGTATTGAGTTGTTGAGCTGTATTTGTGGCTCGTCTAGAAATGAAGGCTTTTTATTGGGTTATTGTGAGGATGGGTAATGAAAGCAAGTAGTCATCGAAGTTATTGATGACTTCGTGTTTGGAATCAGTAACTAGGGTACACAGGGCTAGTTGATTTGCTAGATTTAGCCATAAAGTATGAATGAGAATTAATTGGTGAAAGGCTTGTTAATAGATCATCATAATGCATTCTTTCCTTGTCTATGGGAGAAAATTTCAGCCTTTGAAAAGGGAATTTAAAAAGATCAATAGTCTATTTGAAGCCATATTTTCAAAAATAATCTATCAGGGTCAGAGAAACTATGGAGTTACATGACATCTACTGACGGTGGGGGGTATCACAAGTCAGGCTCAGCTGAGAGATGCTCTCCCCCACCTATAAATACTCACCACAGATATCTGCATGTGGAAATATTGCAGTTCTGCTCTATGAAACTAGAAACCTGGTGCCGAAGTTCCCTAGTCAGCTCTTACTCTTGCTGGGGTTGGATGGGAAGTGGTCAGGCCCAGGAGCTAGCGTTCGATTTAACTTCCTTCAGCTTGACGGATGATGCCAGCAGCCTGCTTCTAGCCCTGCCTGAGAGCAGCCTACTAGAGATTTGTGAGCTGTATTGTACTCAGGAGCAAAACATTTCACTGTCTTTCTACCGGAGGGGTGCTGCTTACTTTCAAGGGCAGAAATCTAGCATAACTCAGATGAAGCCTAGACCACTGCATCGAGGCAGAGAGAATTAGATCCCAGCCTAGGCAAGAGATTCCAGTCCCTGCTACATCACTTATCTAGTGCTACGATAATGCTGCATAGAAACAACCACCAACATCAGTGGCCTGCATTAGTAAACATTTAGTTTTGCTCATGCATATGTGGGTTGGTGAGGTGGGATTGCTCATGAGGGTCAAGCTTGGCTGACCTAAGCTGGGCTCTCATGTATTTGTACTCAGCTAGCAAGGTTTCTGGGGGCTGGATGTCTGGGATGGCCTTAGATTTGCTCTGCTGGCATCTTGTGCTCCATCAGACTAATCCCAGATTGTTTGCCAGGTGAGGCAAGGTCCAGGAGAGCAAAGGGAAGCATTCAATGAAGTCCTATAGAGGCATAGGGTTGGCACTGGCAGGCCTTCCTGTCTCTGCATTCTCTGGGCTGTAGCAAACCACAAGGATAACCCAGATTTAAGGGGGATGGGGAGAGCTTCAGAACCCCAAGCGAAGGGCATGCATGCAGGAAGAGATGAAGAATTTGAGCCATTTTTGGACCAATTTACCATACCCAATTGTGCATAAAAGTTCCAGGTGCAAGGAAAATTTATTGCTGAGTGGTTCATGATGAGCCAGTCACAGTCAGATTAGACCTTTGTGAGAGCACTCAATACCCTGTGTCAGTCCTTCCTGAACCAAATCAGCAGATGGGCTGCCCTCTGACATAGGCAGAGCTTGGCTTCAGTAGCCTGCTCACCTGTCTTTGAGCCATTCTTTAGTTATTTTCCACTTTCACATCTGCTTTTCAGCAGTGTTTTGAAAAGAAGCTTACAAATTTTTTTAAAAAAATATATTTTATTGATTTTTTACAGAGAGGAAGGGAGAGGGATAGAGAGTTAGAAACATCGATGAGAGAGAAACATCGATCAACTGCCTCCTGCACACTCCCTACTGGGGATGTGCCCACAACCAAGGTACATGCCCTTGACCGGAATCGAACCTGGGACCCTTGAGTCCGCAGGCCAACACTCTATCTACTGAGCCAAACCGGTTCAGCAAAGCTTACAAATTTTTTACCACTGGGGTAAAAATAATGGATAAAGGTGAAATGCATTGAGGGCTACCAAAAGGAAGTGAACCAAAAGGAATGGAGTGCAGGTGCAGAGTCTTAGGCATTGGACAATAAGTTGGTGCTGGGCAGGAAGTGTCCTTGTCTTGGAATTGCCTTGCTGTGCAATCATAGGGCTCTGTTGTCAGAGATCTAGGTTCTGATGGAGCTAAACTGCTCAGTTGATACTTGGGTTTTGGCAAGTTCTTTGACCTCTTTGAGCCATTGTATCTTCACCAATGAAGTAGGAAAAATAAAATGTACTTCAGAAGTTAATATGAAATTCAACGATGTGATGTCATGGACTCTTTGCTCTGCCTGACAAAAGTAGATTCACAGCCAAGTTAATTCCTCCATCACCCCATCCCATGTGTCTCTGTATCTGTGGCTCGATAAGAAATGCTGGGAATCACTGCCAAGGTTGGAGAGAGCAGCAAATCTATATTGGGTAACTCCCTATTGGCACGACTGTGTTTACTCATCATTGGGGATATGAATTTGTCTATGGCATGGCTCTTGTCAGTGAGGAATTTATAATGTGGTCGTGCTTAGGAGTGAGATTGAGAACTTTGAGCCTCTGGCTAAGGAGTTCAATGTCCCATCTCTGTTCACTGACTTTTCCATGACATTCGGGGAGAACGTGATTGTCTAGAGGACAAAATGCCCTGCACTGAGAACTGGCCAAGCCAGTTTGTGGATTTGGCAATGGCCATAGAAATTGAAGAGGAGATTTGCTGGAGAAACATGAGATAATAGGATAAAGCTCCCAAAAAGGTGCCTAGTATATACTAGGCCCTCAAATGCTAGCTCTCTTCCTCTTTCCAGTAGTGGCTTGGCGGAGATTCAGGAGTATATACTTTAGTCCCAATATAACTAATTACAAATTTAAAAGTGCCCAATCACTCAAATAATGGAATTGTGAGTTCTTTGAGGAAAAAAACTTCCATTCCTCTTCTGTGTGTCTTTGAAGTCTGCTATATACATATACGTTTTTTCCCAAAAAAGTATACACACTTTAATAGCTCATAGCTGTGGATTCTATTACATTTTGAAATTGAAATGTATTCTGCCTGTGTAATTATTCAAAGTGTGTCTATTTAAAGTGTATTATTCTAATGGGTAGCATGAAAAAGTCTTTTTCTAGTGATAGAACAATTCTGTATCTTGATGGTGGTGGTGGTTATACAATGTGTACATGTAAGAAAACTGCACAGAACTACACACATATATGTGAAAAGACACACATATACAAATTAAAACATGCAAAAATGGGCACAATCTGAATAAATCAATAGATTGTCCTAATGTCAGTGTCCTGGCTTGGATATTGTACCATAGTTATGCGAGATGCCACCATTGGCAGAGCTGGGTGAAGGGTACACCAGACTTCTCTGAACTATTTTTTAAACCGCCTGTGAGTCTATAATGAATTCAGAATGGAAGTTGTTTTTTAAAGTTATCTATGTGCTCTTATAGAAACTGTTGTTACCTCTTCAGTGTAACTTAATCTACTGTTTGCGTATTTTTCCCTCTTGAAAACAGGAACCCAGTCTTGTTTACTATTATGTCTAGCCTGGCATTCAGCAAATAAAGGGTGTCCCTCAAAAATGTACACACACTTTAACAGCTGGTAGCTCAATTTTGAAAATTGAATTCATTTTAATAAACACTGCCTTTATAATTATTCAAAGCGTGTGTATACATTTTGGGGGGACACCCTATATTATCAAATTATTGAGTGAGCACTTGAATAAATGAGTGACTCTCCCTTTATGAAGAATCTAAGGCTTGGCTTAATTAGGTCAATTAACTAAAATTAGTTCAGGCCACTTCTTTAAGGTCACACAGCTAGTGGTGGTTTGGGGGCTTCCTGTCTCTACCACACTACACGGTCCAGGAAAAGACAATGTTAGGAAGGCAGGTCAGTGACACGAGGTCTAATGACTACGTATTGTACTGGAATGAGTGCCCATCCTCACTATTCTTCATGGGACAACAATTATCTGAGATTAAGGTGAAGTGAATAATGCCTTACATGGTAGGCTTTTGGGCTCTTCCCCCAGAATGCACTGGGTATACCTGTGCAGCAGGATGAGCTGAGAGATGTGAGGAGCCCCAAAGAAGAAAGGCTCATTCTGAGAACTCCTTCACCTGCTACTACTCATGCCAGATCATTTTAATAACACTCCCCATTTTGCTTTGCATCCACAAAACACTTTACAGCCATTAACTAATTCCTCTTCCTTGATCATAGTCAATAGCTGTCCAGTGCATTGCCTTTAAATAAACATCCAGAACAGAACAGCAAAACCCCATGTCGGCCAGGTAAGCACATGACATCATCAAGTCAGCCAGGTAAGCACTTTCCATTTCTCTCTCACCAGGATGATGTTGCTTTGGAGAGCAAAGCCCTGATAGGACGGGAGATGCCATAGGAAGCAGAGAAAGGTGACCCATGGTCATCCTGCTCCCAGCCTAACCCCCTCCTTTTCCTCCTGGTGTATGTGTCTTACCAAAATGCACAAGGCCATCGGTTACCTGGTCTTTGCCTCCAGCACCAGGTTTTTCCTGTACAGCTCCCAGGTGTTTTCCCGGTCACATTGGTCTTTTCTGACTTCCCACATTTCACCTTGACCCTTCCCACATCTGAGCCCTTTTCCCTGAGACAATCTACTTCCTTTCCTTCCCTCTTTATAACTTTCCCAATTTCACATCCCCTGCTATAACAGTAAGTTTTCAAAAAAGACGCTTCTGACTCATCCTGTGCTAGATTAGCATGTACTATTTTACACTCTCAGAGTACTTGATATTTTCTGTATCCATTATCATATTGTATTTAGACAAAAATAATGACATAATTAGCTGTTCATCATCTGCCTTCTCTATACTATAAGCTCCATGAAATTCTGTGACACTAGTACAAACAGTAAGTATTTGTTCAGAAAATGAATCAATCAATGAATTAATATCGTGGGTTAAGAAAGGGAGGGGGGAGGTGGGTGATGACATCCAGAGTAACATGTCACACATCTCTTTAAGCTGCTGAGTCTGCTACCTGTAGAGAAGTTAAAATGCTTCCACAGTAAATAGATAAATAAACTCGGTACATCCAGATGACGGAATATTACTCTGTACTAAAAAGAAATGAGCTATTAAGTCTTGAAATGACATAGAGGAAATAAAGTGTATATTACCACGTGAAAGAAGCCAGTCTGAAAAGGCTACATATTGATTGAACAATAAAAAGATCAGAGGTTGCCGGAGGCTGGAGGAGGGGGAGGGGTGAATAGGCAGGTCGCAGGGGGTTTTTGGGACAGTGAAACTCCTCCATGATATCCTAATGATGGATACATGCCATTATGTGTTTGTCCAAACCCACAGAGTACACAACACCAGGAGTGAATGGTAAACTATGGACTTTCGGTGATTTTGATGTGTTGATATAACAAATGTACCATTCTGGTGGGGTTTGTTGATAATGGGGAGGCTATACACATATGGGAGTGGGGGGGTATATGGGAAATCTCTGTACCTTCCCCTCAATTTTGCTGTGAATCTAAAACTTCTCTAAAAAAATAAAGTCTTATTTTTTTAAATATATGTTATTGATTTTTTTTTCAGAGAGGAAGGGAGAAGAATAGAGAGTCAGAAACATCGATGAGAGAGAAACATCGATCAGCTGCCTCCTGCACACCTCCCCACTGGGGATGTGCCCGCAACCAAGGTACATGCCCTTGACCGGAATCGAACCCAGGACCCTTCAGTCCGCAGGCCGACGCTCCATCCACTGAGCCAAACCGGCCAGGGCTTATTTTTTTTTAAAAAAAAGCCAAATGGTGGTTACCCCAGAGGCTGGGGTTGGGGAGTGGAGAGTGCTGTTAATGGCTAGGGGCCTTCCATGTGGGTGCCAGACCAGCTCGTTCTGTGCCTCCACACCTCCTACCGGACTCAGTGTGCTTTCTTCTTTACTTCTCTAGTTGTAGGACTTCCATTCAGCCAGCTTTCCAGCGGTTCTGGATGATGGTTGTTCTGTATTTGTTGTAATTTTGATGTGGTTGTGGGAGGTGGTGAATACAGGCATTTATCTCGCCACCATCTTGGTCCTACTGAACCTAACACTTTAAGGACGAATTAAGAAAAGAAAAATGGAGGCTAACATTATAAGCACCTTCTTTGGTTTCTGAGCTCTGGGCCTAGTGCTCAAAAATGAGTTAAATAGATTAATATCTCACTTATAATTTCCTACTTAGTAAAATAGATAATCTTAGATGTGGGAATATAATCTTTTACCATGAGTCTCATTAGAGTTGTTTTTATTTTGAATGAGAAACTATACAGCGTATCAATTTTGATGATTCCTGAGTTGGCACCTTTATAAAAAAGATTGCTTACTAAACCCCATGTACTGAGTTCTACACAGGGTCCCCTATGTCCCTGAAGACCTTTTCTTTCTTCTTTTTAAAAACTTTCTACACATTTATCATCCATCCCAAGTCTGGAGCATCCAGTTTGGCTCCCACAGAGGATCTTTGTGACAAGAGTTGTTTCCTTCTCGTGTTCATGCTGGCTTTCATTTCTGAATGCTCTACATCAACTGTAAAAATATAAATAGAAGCGTGGATAATAATATTAACATATATGGATGTCTTAGCCAGCTCAGGCTGACGAACAAATGATGGGGTGGCTTAACAACAGACATTTATTTTCTCACAGTTTCGGGGGCTGGAAGTCCAAAATTGGGGTGCCGGCATGGCGGGGTTCTGGTAAGGACTCTCTTCCTGGCTTACTTCTTGCCATGACCTCACGTGGCCTCTCCCCAGTGCATGTATGTGGTGAGGGAGAAGGAGGGAGGTATCTGTCTCTCTTCTTATAAGGCCACCAGTACCATCAGATTAGAACTCTACTCTTGTGACCCCAGTTAACCTGAATTACCTCCTAAAGCCCCTATGTCCTAATACAGCAAAATTTTATTTGGGGCTTCAACCTATGGATTTGGGGGGGGGGGCACAGTTCAGTCCATACATTGGATAAATATTTAAACTTTCCCAATGAATTCTCATTACATTCTTTATGTGCTTTTACTTCATTATATATTTCCAAAGCATTCGCATATGTTATCTCATTTGATTAATGATTGATGGTTATATATTTCCGGTTTCAAATCACTGAGAATTAAGAGATAAAAGTGACTGTTCCAGGTCAGATGGACAAGAAGTGGCAAAGCAGGAGCTGGAACTCAGATTTCCTGATCCCTTAATCCAGAGCTCTGCCCACTGCAGCTCTGTTCTCTAATCGTATTTGATCATGAAACCATCTTTCTTCTAATGCCAATTGTTGTCCTTATAATGCACTACAGCGGTTCTCAACCTGTGGGTCGCGACCCCTTTGGCGGTCGAACGACCCTTTCACAGGGGTCGCCTAAATACATCCTGCATATCAGATATTTACATTACGATTCATAACTGTAGCAACATTACAGTTATGAAGTAGCAACGAAAATAATTTTATGGTTGGGTCACAACATGAGGAACTGTATTTAAAGGGCTAGAAGGTTGAGAACCACTGATAGGACAACCTGTGTTTAATTCCATAGCTGTGGAACTGGTGGGAAGAGGCAGAACTAGAGCTCTTGCAGGAAAGTGAACCCCTGAGAATCACCGGCCACCCTGGGACCATGTTCTGTCTTTATGAGAAACTGGCAGATCCTTCTCAGATCTCCTGCTGTGTATTAGGGGTGACGTCATTAGTAGGGAGGGGTGACTTGTGGCACTGAGAAGACCCTTCGTTGTTCAAAATTATCTTCTTTTTACTTAGCCAAGCTGCCAGACATTCCACCAGTTAGAAAGATCACCCTATCCCAGAATTTCATACACAGGGTCCCCTACTTGAATGTCTACTCTGTCCATAAAAATCCCTGTGTATTGTTCCTGAAATTCTGCCACCTCCCTCAATCCCTCCCCTTGTCAATCAAGGCTCCTGATCACCCACCATGTCTGCCCTTTAGAGATGAAGCCCATCATTTCTTTTCACACTCATTCTCACCACTTCTCAGCACATCCAGGGAACATTCTGAGCTACATGCCTTTGTTCAGGGCAGAAGTTTCCCTGTGAAGAGCACCTGGTAGTTCCATTAGGGTCGAAGCCCCTCCCATATGGCTGTCCCCCACTTCAGCATCTTATGTCGCTCGCCCCTCCTCTGCCACAGGCTCTGCTCAGTGCTCAGGAAACTGTGTCTTTTGTCATTTCAGTGGGGGCTGGTTGACTTGACTCAACAAACCCCACCCTACAGTCAGGAGGAGATCACAGTGGCGTGCGAGGACCCAAGCAACACTCATCTGATTACTAGCGATGTTAAATCTAGATTTCTCTGCAGGGAGGCATGAGGTTCCATAAATCGATTTCACCTATTCCCCAAAAAGTTATTGAGCACAGCTATGTCCCATGCACTTTGCTTTTCACATGGGATTAAAAAGAATAGTAAAACACAGTGTCTGTACTCACAGAGCCTGGGAGCCCAGTGGGAGAGACAGACAAGAAGAAAGCAATTCACTGAGCTGCGTGCAGAATCTGCCTCTTCCTGTGCGGATGAGGTGGATGGTGCGTGCCAGATTTTCACCAGTAGCTGCTACGTCCATCTACCCAATGCATAACGGGCAACCGCTTTATGCTAGACAGTTCGTTAAACCATAAGAACACAAACAAATAGAACAAGGGCCTCGACTTTCAGAAGCTCAGGCTCTCCCCCCCTGGCTCCCCCCCCTTGCAGTTTAGATGAGTCTTGGTTACATGGCAATGCAAATGTTCTAATCTAGAAGCTTGAATTATGAGTGTGAAATGAATACATTTAGTATAGTTTGCAGATCTTTCCCAAGGATACAATATAGACAGCATAATTGTCATATAGACACAGCATAATTGTCAAGGTCATGGGCTCTGCAGGCAGACTGTGTGGGCACTAGGCTTGACTCTGACCTTCACGGTTGTGTGACTCAGGTATGTTATGTGACCTTTCTATGTCTCAATATCTTTGTCTGTGAAATGAAGATAATAATAACATTACTTCATAACATTGTTATAAACATTAAATGGATTTAGACCAAGTGCTTAGAACGATGCCTGGCCTGAAATAAGTTCTCATTAAATGGTAGCTATTGCTGTTAGCGTCATAATTATGCTTGCACAAGTTTTCCTATTACCAAAAGGCTCTCCAGTGGAGCCGGGGAGCTGTCAGTCCCCAAAGTACAGTTAGAACCATATCCACTGGTATTCACTGGTATTTCTTCCTTTCCCAGTGCCAAAGTCCATGTAAAATGGGCTGTTAAATTCTGTACTGGTTTGAACATTGGCTTTTGACAAAAGGATTAAGCTCTGTGGATTCTGGTTTGCTTTTCTCAGCATCTCTGATAACCCTAAACTGTTTAGTTAACCTTTATTGGCCTCGATTTCCTCAAAATGGAGACAAAACAGCTGCTCTCCCTGTGAGACCCAAGTTCAGTGGACATGGACGTGCATCCACCTGTTTCAGGGTCCTGGTCCAGCCTCTGTTTCTTCCCTCTAGAGAGGCGGAGGTGCAGGGCGACCTGGATCTCAGTAGGTGACATTCTGGCCCCACATGTGAGTAGCAATGATAGGCTCCTTGCTTATTTGCCCGGTTTCAGTCCCTTGCATTGGAAATTTCCAAAAGGGACTAAAAACCTACTTTCAAATAAAAGTTATTCCTTTGTGCCCGGCCAGCATGGCTCAGTGGTTGAGCGTTGACCTATGAACTAGGAGGTCACGGTTCGATTCCTGTTCAGGGCACATGCCCGGGTTGGGTTGCAGGCACGATCCTCAGTGTGGGGTGTGCAGGAGGCAGCTGGTCGATAATTCTCTCTCATTATTGATGTTTCTACCTCTCCCTTCCTCTCTGAAATCAATAAAAATATATTTTTTAAAAAGTTATTTCTTTGTGAATAATTGACTATATCCTATAAATTAAATATTACCCAGATTACTGATTAGTTAAATGAAGCCTTATGACTATTACAAGCATAGAACCTGAGAGTAATCCTGGGTTGGGCTGCCAGTCCCATCTTCCAAGGTCAGGGTCTTAGCTCGGTTCCTGTGCCCACTTGATCTTGAGTTGCTTTTCTTTTCTCTTGGTTCCACATGTGTGTTACAGGAACCTTCTCACCTCCCTCTGCATTTACCCAATTTGTAGGTTTTGCTCTAAGTCAGCTGGTCTCAACCTGTGGGTCGCGACCCCTTTGGCGGTTGAACGACCCTTTCACAGGGGTCGCCTAAGGCCATCCTGCATATCAGATATTTACATTACGATTCATAACAGTAGCAACATTACAGTTATGAAGTAGCAACGAAAATAATTTTATGGTTGGATCACAACATGAGGAACTGTATTTAAAGGGCCAGAAGGTTGAGAACCACTGCCCTAAGTGCTCAAAGACGGTCACTTTCCTTTTGTCTGTGCTCTTTCCCCCTCTGTCACTGCCTTCCCTGAGCCTCCGCCTCTCCAGACCCTGCACACCCCGTGCACGACCTTGTGTGACTCAGTTCTGCCTCCTGCTTTGGTTCCGCGGGCCTCCTCACTTCCCTCCCCTCTGCCTTGCGATGCTGGGCTTGACCCCATGGCACAGTGCGTATTTTCCAACCTTCCCCGAGGTCCTGCTTGGTACGAAGGCTGTCTCTGTGGTGTCCATTTGTCCCCCAAGGTAAATACTTTACCTTGAGATGCTCAAGAGAGTTCTTACAATGACTCCCTGCGAAAGGTCAACAACAATCAAAGGATCCAGTTAGGTTAGAGAGAGCCCTGGCCTGAAACCCTTCACACTTATAATCCACTCTTATTCACTTCTTATGGATTATAAACACATTTTGGACACATCAAGGGATATATGAGTATAATTGTTTATTTTTTTGTGAGTTGAGTCAATTATAACAAGCACATTTTTAATGAGTCAATTTTATTTATTTATTTATTTTTAAAATATATTTTATTGATTTTTCACAGAGAGGAAGGGAGAGAGATAGAGAGAGTTAGAAACATCGATGAGAGAGAAACATCGATCAGCTGCCTCTTGCACATCCCCCACCGGGGATGTGCCCGCAACCCAGGTACATGCCCCTGACGGGAATCGAACCTGGGACCTCTCAGTCTGAAGGCTGACGCTCTATCCACTGAGCCAAACCGGTTTCGGCTGAGTCAATTTTATTTTATTTTATCTAATTTTTTATCCATGTACAAAAATGGCACATATTTAATGTACATAATTTGATGTGTTTGGACATAGTCATATACACATGAGAATCATATATTTTTTTGAAGAGGGAGAAGCAGAGAAGTCAAGAAAATATTTGAAAGGAAAAATGCAAGCATCCTTCATTTGACTCGTGGCTCAGAAATAGAATTTCTTAGCTTTGCAGAAAGTATCCAGTGTCCTGACTTCCCATCCTTTCAAATAGGAACAAAATACGCATTTTCCATATTGACCTGAGCCCTAATAAAGGAGAATCACTGATCATAACAATGGCTAACAATGTGCTGAGCACTTATTATGTACCTGATGTTGTCACTGGGCTCACCTTCTTATGGAAGTTTATTTGTTTATTTTTCTTGAAAGACTGGTGTTGCTCTAGCTGTGATTGCTAATCCTCTTGGTGGCCCCGGCTACTCAGCAAGGTTTATGGGTGCCGCCTGCGCAGAAACCCGGCGGCATGCCGGCAGCCGGCACAGCCCATCTGTGTGGCTTTGCTTGTGCAAAGCTTGGGATGGGGCAGGTTGGCTGGCTTATATTAGTCTTGTTTTGTCATTTCCTTGGGGTGCAGTGTCCTGCCACACGATGCTGTCATACGGGAAGCAGGACCAAAGTCCCCACAGTCGTGGCTGTCAAGCGCACTCTCCCCAAGAAGGTAAATCAGGAGGAAGTGACTGTGTGGTTGGAGAGACTTCCTTGGTGGGCCCTGGGCCGGACACTCATGCAGAGGCAGCTGCAGGCAGCTATTTTTGGATTTGATACTTTAAATGCGACTCCAGTCTGCCAGGCACTCTCTGAATGTGACTGACACACTGACTGTTGACAATACAAGGTGAATCCTGCAGGCCCCTTAGGCATGTGGCCCTCTGCCTCCAGACAAGGCTCAGGGTGAGAATGGAATGTGGGATTTTGTTCCAGAGGCATATCGGCCTGGGCTTTTTTTTAGAAACCCTCTTGAGAATTCTCCAGGCTTCTCTTGACTGACAGCCAGCGCCGAAGCGCTGTCGTCTGAACATGTAAATCCTTCGGGCAGCTGGCACACGGGTTGCTTACAAAAGGGGTTTGAGATCTCGAGTTTGATGGCTCTTCACAGCTGTTGGTTCCTTGTGCCATCACAATTCTTTGTAGGTTTGGGTTCTTCTTTGACCAATGGATACTCTGACATGAGAAGGGCACCAATTAGAAGTCATGGTAACAAAGGCTGGTCTGAGAGATGGGTTTTTCCTATTTTGGCAAACTCCAGTATCCTGGCCATCTAGAAGTTTCCAACATTGCATTCCTTAGGACATGTGTTTTGCAGAATGTTAATAGGTAGACGAAGAAGAAGGGGAAGGAGGAGGAGGGGGAGGAAGAACTCTGTAGTCAAATAAATGTAGTAAACTCTTTCTGCTTATAGTGTTTCACTCTTGGAGGTTTTTTTTAGATTAAATATATTTTTATTGATTTCAGAGAGGAAGGTGGAGGGAGAGAGGGATAGAAACATCAATGATGAGAGAGAATCATTGATTGTCTGTCTCCTGCACGCACTGTACTGGGGATCAAGCCAACAACCCAGGCATGTTCTCTGACCAGGAATCAAACCATGACCTCCTGGTTCGATAATAAAATTTCTGAGAAGCTCTACAGCCAAGATGCTTGTATAACTTCAGCCACATCACCTCAAGTAATTGATTTCGGAATATTTTCCAATGACATCTATCTGTATCCTTTAACACCTATTAACACTGTATATGATGCATTTTTGGAAAATACTCACATGGGGAAAAGGCTCTCATTCCCTGAAACATGGCTCCCCAAACATGACCCAGCAGCTCTGATTGTGAGAAATGCAGGCCAGGGGCCTTATGAGCAAGTGAGGGAATGGTTGGTGGTTTAGAAGCTGTATGCTTACTCTGCACAGCTCAGCTCAGGTCCTTCCGGCCTGGGGTATCTTCTCTGGTGACCCCATTCCAGAGTTGCTTCTGTTTTCTGCTTTTACCACTCATCAGCTAGTGGGCTTCCACTACACTGAATCCTGTAATCATGACAAAGAAGCATTTGAAGCCACTTTGAAAAACAGCAAATCTAGCCTTCAGGTTTGAAGTGCTAAAGAACCAGAGTAGATAGCTTGTTATTTTTTTACATGCCTAGATCATTTTTGTCTATGTGTAGGATTACTAGGGATAGGGGTGTAAATTTTGTGAAGACTTATGTTACTTATGACTCAAATGACCTTTCAGAAAAGGTTTACCCATGTACATTTCCACTGGATATGATTTTAGAGAGGAAGGAAAGAGGGAGGATAGAAACATCAATAATGAGAGAGAATCATTGATTGGCTGCCTCCTGCAAGTCCCTCACTGGGGATTGAGCCCACAACCTGAGCATGTGCCCTGACTGGGAATCGAACCATGACCTCCTGGTTCATAGGTTGATACTCAACCACTGAGCCTCACTGGCCCGGCTATGTAGTTATTATTCTTAACTCACTATGTGACCATTAGTTCCCAAGACTAGGGAGGAATACATAGAGGCTAATGGGGTACATAGAACACCCTAAAGGCTGCCACCTCCCAGCCCTCAGTAACTGGGGCTTTCAGCCCTGTGGGGCCGCTTGGCGACGGCAGGCTGTCATCATCTGTCTTGGGAACAGCCCAGTGCAGCATCCAAGAGCTTCTGCAACTTCCAGAATGTGTTTTCCTGGCCAATTCCTTCCTACACACTTCCACTGGATGTACACATGGCAGCTTGACAATAGCTTGATATTTATAAGTGTGATCACCTCACCCTGCAAATCCAGAAGGCTGTCACCGAGGAAGGACACCAGCAGCCAGATCTGTCTGATCCTGTTACTGAGGTGGGCAGCCTGGTTCTCACAGTCATGCAAGTCCTGCTCACACAACAAGGACTGGGAAAAGGATGGTACACACTCTGGTGCCCTGCGGATCTCGGCATTCCCCAGACCCGTATTGCCAACATGAAGAAAATTAATACTACTAGCAGCTAACATTTAGTGAGGCCATACTCCATCTCAAGACCCGTGCTAACAGCTCTATATGCATTATCCAGCAGCCTGAAGGATCCCATTAAAACATAAGACTATGTGATTCCCTTTTGAAACTCTTCAGTAGCTTGCCATATAAAAGCCAAAAACCCTGAACTTCAAGTGCCCTACATGGTCCCCCCCAACCTGCCCTTCCACCCACCCCACTGCAACCTACACAAATTCATCTCTTCCTCTGCTCCAGCCACACTGGACCTCCTCGCTTTTCCTCAGACATCCAGGCACACTGCTGCCTGGGGACCTTCACTTTTGCACACCCCTCCCCCTAATGTTTGACTACCAATATCTCTAGTTACATACCCATTTCTGGTCTTCACTCAGAAGTCACCTTCCCAGTGAGGTCTTCTTTGGACAATCTACCAACCTGCCTTCAGACCTTCCTTTCCCGATAGCGCTCAACATACTCTGTACGCATAATCTAGCTGGTGTACTGTCCATTCTTCTGTTAGAATGTAAACCCCCTGAGGGATGGAGATCATCTTCTTTTTTATCACAGCTGTATTAACAGCACTTGGAAGAGTGTCTGCATATAGTAGGTGCTCAATAAATATTCGTGCATAAATGAATAAACTCAACACTCACATCAGCCCGAGGAGGAAGGAGCCATTGTTGTCTTCATTTTTCAGGTGCAGCAATTTAAATGTGGAGAGGTTAAGTCATCGGCCCAGGAAGCAATGACTCTGCTCTTAGCCCTGCTCTCTCTGTCTCTCTGAGAGAGCTGTGTGGAATCCTCCCTGCTCTCTTAATGAGGTTCAGCTTCCACAATTAAACATCCAGGACTACTCAGGCTGGCCCCAATGTCTTTCCAAAGATAGCACCCTCCCTCAGCCGTCGACCCTGAGCTCCAGCCAAACAGACCATGATGTTGCCACTTCTGAGATTTTGCTTACATTCCTTCCTTCCTCCTCAACCTGTTCAACCCTTTCTCTGCTTCTCGGCTCAAGGGAAATGCCACATGTGCATGAAGCCCTCTGATGACCAGACTTCTGTTGTTCATGGTAGCTGCACATAGGATCATCTCTCTTCCCTGGTTCTTAGGGGGAGGCCACTTCTGTTTGACCTTTGTATTTTCCACATGCCTCCCAGACACTCTGCTCTAAACATCCAACAAACACACAGATACCTCCCGACACAGTGGAGGGGCGTATTTCAGAGTGGGGAAAATTTCCTAACACGGACATCCCAATATTCCATGAAAACAGAGTTTGATGCTGAACATGAAGCACCATTTAGAAAAAAAAAAGGATTAAAAACCACCAATCCACTCAGTCAGCACGATTTAGAAAATCAATCAAACTAGGTGTTTGGTTGTTTGACATTTGTCGACAAAACAAGTAGATTGAATTTCCTCTGCTTTCTATGGTGGTTTTTTTCCCCTGTTATATAAAATGCCCTAAGCTGCTCTACAGACATTAATCTCTTAATTCTTTCAGAAATATGTAATCGTTTAATAGTTTGGGGTGGGGAATGAGAAAGGGGAGAAAGGGAGGACATATTTAAAACAGACACAGAAGAAGGAATTGGGAGGCTCGTCTCTGGTGGCTTCCTTTATAATTTTGGTCATCGACTCATTGAGGAAGCTTTGTGATCTCAGTGACCAAATGAGGACACTGCCATCCACACCCAAATGACAAGGGCATCTTTTTAAAATAAAAGAGAATTTAAATATAAATAATGATCTATATCACATTTTTGACAACACTAACTTTTTAGTATCAAAAATACTGTAAGAATTCAAATTTCATTCCCCCCCTTGGCAGCATTGCTTGGCAGCTTTAATCAAACAATGAATGAGTTTAGTGACCTATCACTTTAATTCCATCTCCTTGCTCCCAAATCCTTCCCACTTCTCCTCCAGTGTCTCCTTGTCCCTGCTTTCTCATCTTTAGCCTGTTGCCTCCTTACTTCTCCCTTAGAACCCAAATCACCATCTGGTGGGGCTGGAGGATAAGGATGGGGGTGCTGGTTGATCTGAAATGTGGGGAGCGCATTAGATTGAGGCTACAGAGCAGCACACCAAGATCCTGCCTAGATGGCATATAAAATGAACAATAAGAACATTTTTGTTTTTTGGTGGTGGTGGTTTTCCTGCAAGACTTCTCTGAGCCATTAGCATGCTATGCCAGGCATGGTGAATCTTGGAGGGGAGAGCATAGCACGTACTCTTTCCCAAAGTTATTTGACCATAGGATCCCCATACCCCTTTTCTTCAAGGGGATCTGTATATCTTTCTATCGAACATTTTGGAGGCCCTGTGAGAAGTATTGGGGATGATTTCTGTGTGAGAGACATGAGCATGAAACATGACTCTTGGCTGGGGCTGAATCCATGCGTGAAAACTCAAAGGCAAGATTCTCCAGAGGCTGGTTGGGAAGGGGTCCTGGCTTTCCTTAGGATGCGAGAGACAATACAGGACATCGGGTTCATTTCATTAATTGAATCATAATTTACAGGGAGTTAATTACAATAAGCATGGAGACAAATTTGATCCCGAGAAAGAAGACATTTGCACTGTTTTTACATGTTCAGGATGGGAGCAAACCTAATTCTCATCTTTCTTGCAGAGATTGTTTAACTGCCACTCACTTTCCTTTGAAATGCCATGTGATGACAGTTCTAGAATATGCAACTTCACTTAGGTACTTTGCTACTAAGACAGATACCATATGGGCATCATTTTTGTGCATCTCCAGTGGCAAGTTCTGAGTGGCTGTCGGTAGAGTCGTGACAACTCAGTATAAAAGGACGATGAGCTCTGATCTGCAGCCCCTTCCTTCCTAAACCAGTGATTTCACACCTTTCAATTCCCTGTAAGTGATTGAACTAACTGCTTACATGGTCCTTTTGAAAAGAGGTTCATCTATTGGCTTAATGCTTAGGATGCATTCTTTACAAATTCAGCCCTGAGGACCCAATCAGACGGTGAAATATGTCTGGCTGGGCCACTGCAGGAATTGATTAAAGGGGGCTCTTGCTAGCTTCTTGGTTCTCTGCTGAGCAGGAATTAAAATGCAAACAAGATGTTGTCCTTAGTTTTAGTGATTGCAACTGAGAGGTGTCCTCCCACTTAAGTGGAAGTGACTGAGGCCAGTTCAGAAGTTTTTTAAAAAGGCGTTATTATGCCCTAACCGGTTTGGCTCAGTGGATAGAGCATCGGCCTGCGGACTCAAGGGTCCCAGGTTCGATTCCGGTCAAGGGCATGTACCTTGGTTGTGGGCACATCCCCAGTAGAGGGTGTGCAGGAGGCAGCTGATCGATGTTTCTCTCTCATCGATGTTTCTAACTCTCTATCCCTCCCCCTTCCTCTCTGTAAAAAAATAAAATAAAATAAAATCAATAATATATATATGTATATATATATATATTTTTTTAAAGGCATTATTTTGAAACAGACGTAGTTGCTGCTCTGAAATATGTCAACTCTGCAGGGCTTGGAATGAAAGTGTGGTGCAAAGACTCTCTGGCCAGGTGAAGTTGGCAAGGCTATTCTGGACCCTTCTTTCTCTGTAAGAATCGGGAGTAGGTTTGGGTTACCTAGAAAGCATCCTGGGCACTAGGACTCTGATGGAAATTGTAGGGAGAGAGGAGCTCTCCCTCTTGTGGCTCCTATGGAGACCAGAGAAAGGTGGGGCATCACAACTCCATCTGAGCAGGGCTCTGAAGACCTGCCCCAGTCTCTTCTCCATCCTGTCTTATCTTCCCTCTGCTCTGCTTTTCAGTATTGTCTAGTCCACAATGCTGAGTGGACCCAAGCACAGAGTGTAAAAGTCAGGACTGTGTGAGTCGCAGGTTACAGAAACCCTGCTCAAACCAATTTAAAAGACCAGTAATAACAGCAAGAAGAAGGAGAGAAAGAGACTGATTTTATTGCCCTTAATAACTAAAAAGTATCCTTCAGGCACAGCTGTATCCAGGTGCTAAAATGTCTTCAGGAACCTATCACTTTTCTCTTGGCTCTTTTGGCTTCTTTCTCAAGCAGGTCTTCCTTTCGTGGGAGTAAAAATGGCTACAGGTAGCTCAGGGCTGATAGTTAGCAAACCTGATAGAAAGGGAGTATTTCTTCTTAAGTCCTACGATTCATTTGCCATTCCTCAAACAAGTGGCAGGAGACACACAGTGGGCAAGACAGGTGAAGCGTCTGCCTTTCCCGGTTGGCACCTCACTGGAGTAATTACATGGTGTGTGTATCCTTGAATCAATTGCTTTGTCCAGGGGATTGAGGAAAGCTGTATAGCCAGCCTGAGCCCAGATGGCCCCCACTGCCATCCAGCAAAGCGGAGACATTGGAGAAGAGTGCTCCCTTGCCCCCAATATTCCACTCTCTCAGTGGCACTTTTTCTTTCTCTCTTCATCATAAAGGCTTATTGGGGCAACCTAACTATCTTCTCCAGTTTAGCCAATAATGATAATAATGATAAGTGTTTATCACATGGCTTTGCATACATTAACACATGTAATCCTTACCACACCCCATTGGTTACATATGCTTTATGATGTCCATCTTAAGGATGAATAAACTGAAGTACAGGGAGGTGGGTAACATTGCCATAGTGCCCAGGCTGTCGAGAACTGTGTATCTGGGACTTATTGAAAAGAACCTGGCTGTGATTACATGTACTTCTTTCCTGCCAGCTGATTCCTTTCCCATAGCATGGGGAGAAGGTGACCTGGAGAGTTTAAACAGCAACCCCAGAAGGTGTCTTTTACTTTCTGTAACAGGTATATTTCTGAAGCATTTTTATTAATAAATCAATTCCTCTTTTCCCTTTGTAGTCTTTGCTAAAATGCCCAATGAATATCATAGGCTCCTTCACTGTAACTGAATTTTATTGAACGGATAATGACTTAAAAGAATTGGACACTGCTTGGGGCTTGGGGGTTTCTTTTTTGATGGTGGTTTTTACTCCAGTGGGCGCTTGTTACAAAATGGGTTCTCACCTGTTAAGTCATCTAGCTCATCCTAATTGATATGATGATTCCATCTTTTATCACTGTGGTGCTTATGTTCTTATAGAATTGTCTGCCCTTTAATTTAGTCGAAGTGAATAATAATATTGCTTTGCACCGTTATTTTTTGTTGATTTTTAATCAGCTAGGAAACATACCAGTTTTTCCCTAGCTTATCTGCGAAGGTCACTTATATTCTTGTGATGCTTTTATTAGAATGAATTGAACTGAAGACTAACAAATGTATGGTCTGGCCAACTAGAATCTGTGGACCCAGGTGACAACATTATCTTGAAGTGACCAGAAACTGAGGCTATCCACTAGTTAACAATAGGAAAATGAGAAGAAGTAATTGTTAGGTGCCCACTGGCATTGACATATTCTTTGAAATATGGATTCTAATGACCGATTTTCATATGTTATTGATACAATAGACTATTTAGATGTGCAATAAGCCAGTTGCCAAATGTAAGATACTAACCCAAGTGAGTAATTGTCATGGAATAGCTCCAGAAGGCTCTTACAAGAGTCAGATAAAAGGTTTTCAGGAAGAACTTATATTTGTCAATTGATTAGAAAAATGGAGTGCATGTCCTCTCTTCCTTTAAAAGAGTTGTTATTTCTCAGAGTGTTGAGAAGAGAACACAACATGCCCTTGACCATCAGGTCATCAGTTTCAGAGGCTGTCGTTTTCTGGGTAGTTAGAGTTCAAGATTTGTTATGTTTGACCGTCATTTGTAGCTTACTTCTGAGTAGAATAGATTTTCAAATCACAAACCACCAGGCAAGCATCAAACCGAATGTGAAAATCAATGACCCATTGTCGTTACAAGCATGTAGATGGCCATGCCGTGGTGAGTGGGGCATTGCAGAGAAGGACATGCTCGAAGAACAGACAAGGGCAGCTTTATTTACCCACTTCTCTCTGCCTTCTGCTCTGACCACCCCGATCGGCCATTAAAATGCGTCTGCGAATTTAAGTCAAGTAATAATCTGTGACTAATCTATACGCAGCTCCTAAGCCATTTCCTCTATTTCCCTTTAGCAGAGGCTTCTGCATTCAGACTGCCTGGGCTTGCAGAGACCCCCTCCCACCACCCTCATTTGCATAGAGCATGCCTTGTATACTCGTCCCTCCAACAGCTTCTTGTGACCCCGAAGCTATGCTGGCAAGAAAACTGAACACTATTCTTTTTTTAAAATATATTTTACTGATTTTTTACAGAGAGGAAGCGAGAGGGATAGAGAGTTAGAAACATTGATGAGAGAGAAACACCAACCAGCTGCCTCCTGCACACCCCCTACTGGGGATGTGCCCGCAACCAAGGTTCATGTCCTTGACCAGAATCAAACCTGGGACCTTTCAGTCCACAGGCCGACGCTCTATCCACTGAGCCAAACCGGTTAGGGCTGAACACTAGTCTTCCTGTGACTGCACGATAGGAAAATACAAATTTATTATTATTATTATTATTATTATTATTATCATTATTATATTATTATTAATAACAACAGCTAATGTCTCTGTGAATACTTCCAATCTGCAGGCACTGTTGTAGCATGTTTAAACCTTGTCTCACAAGATTCTTAGGAGGTATTGGTGCAGTAGACATCATCACTCCCATTTTATGGATAAGGGCAGAGCTTCTGACAAATTAGTAACTTGTCCAAAGTGATTTAAGACCAGGTCTGTACTCACAGCCACAGCACAGAAATGAAATTAGAAACCCCCCGTTTTCGCCCTGAGTTCAGTGTCCCTCTCAGATGAAAGTTAGAAAGTCCCTCTTGATGAGGTCTCTTTTCATCTGTTATATTTTTAAAATATATTTTTATTGATTTCAGAGAGGAAGGGAGAGGGAGAGATAGAAATATCAATGATGAGAGAGAATCATTGATTGGCTGCCTCCTGCATGCCCCCTACTGGGGATCAAGCCCACAACCTGGGCATGTGCCCTTGACCAGAATCAAACCTGGGACCCTTCAGTCCATAGGCCGACGCTCTATCCACTGAGCCAAACCAGCTAAGGTTATTATTTTTTATTTATGTATTTTAATTTATATTTATTGTTGAAAGTATTACAGATGTCCTCTTTTTTCCCATCCTCCCTGCTCCTGCTCCCTCCCAGGCCTTCACTACTGCCTGTGCCCAGGGGTTATGCATATATGAATATAAGTTCTTTAATTAACATCTTCTCCCCTGCCCTCTTCCCTCTGAGAATCCTCAGTCTGTTGCATACTTCCATGTCTCTGGATCTGTTTTGTTTGTCAGTTTATTTTGTTCATTCAACTCCATATATTATTTGTTTGTTTGTCTTTTAATGATTTTAAATTTTTAGAATAGTTTTAGATTTAAGGAATAGTTGCCAAGACAGTGCAAAGAGTTCTCATATACCGTGAACCCAGTTTCCCCTCTTAAAATCTTACATGAGTCTGATACCTTTATCACAGCTAAGGAAACACTGCTGCTGCGTCATTTTTCACTAAGTTGCCATAATTTATTGGTACTTCTTCAGTTTTTGTCTAAGGTCCTTTTTCTGTCTCACGATCCCACCCAGAATACCACATTCCATTATTTATCATGTCTCCTGAGGCTCTTCCTGATGTTCTCAGGCTTTCTTTGTTTTTGATGACCTTGACAGTTGTTTGAGGAGAATTGATGAGCTATTTTGTAGAATGTCCCCTAATATGGGTTTGTGTGATGATTTTTCTCTGGGATCTCCTTGGATTCTTCAACAATGCACAGTAGCTTCATCCAGGGAATTTGGTGAATACGTTGAATACTGTCAGAGCCTAGGCACTCAGATGAGGACAACACTTCTTCATTGCTACTCCCTGGTCCGTTTTAAATGAGCCATTTAGGAAAAGTGTGCATACGTACAGCAAAGACAGCTGCATTCTTTTGGGTGAATAAATAGAAGGACATATTTCAGGAGAAATCCTTCACTCCAAACACACACACACCCCACACACCCCAGATATTTATGAGAACGTTAGACATTTACAGAATAATAAGGTGGGTGAAGTCATGATTTCAGTTAATGATAAAATTGTCATTGTAAATAGCATCTTTGTGGCCAACAAAAACAGATGTCCACATAGCAGTTTGGAACCATCCAATGCATAAAGCAATTTGTAGATAATCTCCTAAGTAGATACTGTGTCAAAAATGTATTCATTGTCAATTAGATGTCCATCCACGCTGTATGTATAATTGACCAGTTAATTTCCAGGCTGTCTCAGGAGCTACTGAACACAGTTTAGAATGGGGCCCTTGGTATTGCACCTCAGAGTGACCTGATGCTGATAAACAGATTCCTCTGCTTGTCCCAGGAACAGAGTTCAATGCGCCCTGTTCCCTATGCAAAATCAGGTGCCTCGCCAAGCTGTTGTTGACTCAGTCTGCATTGCTAATGTAATGGTGTAATAATGCACCATCCCCATTTGAATGGCCTGCAACTAAAACTTATAGAAAAAAGACATCGTTTGCCCAGTCGGTGTGGTTCAGTGGTTGAGCAGCGACCTATGAAACAGGAGGTCATGGTTGGATTCCTGGTCAGGGCACATGCCTGGGTTGCAGGCTCAATCCCCAGTAAGGGGCTGACCAATGATTCTCTCTCATCAGTGATATTTCTGTCTCTCTCTCCTTCTCGCTTACTCTCTGAAATCAATAAAGACATATTTTAAAAAAAGAAAAGAAAAAAGACATCTTTCACCAAGATTGGAGACATGGACCTGAGACCCAAATCTTCAACTGTATCAGAGAGAAGAACCTTATCAGTGAAGCCTTTTATGATGTTTGTTCTGAAAAACACACCTAACTTTGGCCATTTAAGTGGGTGACAAGCTTCCTCTCTTCCCCACCTCATTGCTTCCAGAAGATTCTGTCTCAGCTCTCGTGTTCAGTTGAAGGCTTCCCTCAACATCACCACTGACCACGCCCATTGCCTCCCACTTTGATAAGTGCAAATAAAAATAACTATTCCAGTTTTTTTCTAAAAGAGGAAAGACTATTCATTATAGTAAGTAGGTAAGATTCATGAGAACAGGAATCGGATGGTCAAGATGACTTGTTAAACATCCTATTGACAGATGTGGGCTCCTGTATGCATTTCCCCGACACTGTTCCCCAGTTGCCCTTGGCTCCAGGTGGGTCCACTATTCTGGAATGAGACCAGAGAAAGCATCGGGAGAGGCAGGGGTCTCTGGTGGTTATAAAGCACAAGGGTTTTATCCTCAAGTAAGGGCTGTTAGTCTTCTTCCTGGGACTTGGTTTTGAAACCCCTGGTCCTCGGGAAGCCTGCGCTGCATCAGAAGTTGGGAGCAGTCTGGTATTGACCGCAGCCGCGTCCTCGTTGGCAGAGGAAGAAGGGTGTAGAAAGCAAATGCAGTCCCATTTGACAAGGACACATTCCAGGTGAGCAGCAGTCAGGAAAGACGCCAAGAGATGAGGTTAAGCCATGGAGATAAAGCTGACAGGCCCAGGATAGATAAGTGCCTTGTCTTTTAATGGGATCCTCCCTTTCAGAAGCCGTACCAAACACAGCTTGTACCCAGGTAGCCTTTACTTATTAGGACCTAGTGCAAATGTGTGCATTCTGTGTTTGGGGGGCGGGGTTAGGGGTAGGAGGGTGAGTGTGGTGTGAACATGTATTGCGAATCCTTAACCATCTTGGCTAACCTCCACACACAATTGTGTTTCAGAGGCTCAGTGTACTTCACACATATCCTCAAGTGGGTTCTGTCTTGATATAGAAGGACAAGTATCAATGTGTTCCCGCTCCCCTACCTGCCTTCACATCTGGACTAGGCCTATAGAATGGCATTTGGGGATTATCCTTGGAGGTGTTCACCCACTCACCAGATCCCTACAAATTCCTGATGTGATGATCTTCTCTTTTGCTGAGGTGCACATTGGAATTTGTTTCTACAAGGTTTGAGTTATTTATCTCCTGCGTGGACCTAACTGCCAGCTCACCAAGCACATCACAATGCAGTTTTGTTGAAGACCTGCAGCTCTTAAGATAGAAAAATAACTTTATTTCTTTGTTAAAAGCAAAAAGGCCTGCAGTAAATGGCATTTGCTGTGCTGGGAATGACAATGTAAAGCAGTGATTCCCAAAGTGGGCGCTATCGGCCCTGGTGGGCGCTGCAGCGATCCAGGGGGGCGGTGATGGCCACAGGTGCATTTGTTTTAACTTTTTTTGTATTACCTTTCTATTCTGAGTTCAATAAATAGTTTCATAATTTCAAACTTCAATGTTTCTAATTTACACCTTTCTTTACTATATTTTACGAAAAAGGTAGAAACATTAATACATATATCTTTCTGTTTAATTGCTATTAAAATTTAAAAAAATTTAATTTCCATTGGGCGCTGAGTAATATTTTTTCTGGAAAGGGGGCGGTAGGCCAAATAAGTTTGGGAACCACTGATGTAAAGAAAGTCAAGAGAACTTTGGGTTAAAGGGGGAAGATTTCACATTCTCCTGTTTAAAAAAAATGTCTCTAAAACTGAGTAGAGGAATTTATAAGGTGGAACCTAATAAGTGAGAACAAAAGAAGAAACAATAGGAAGAGAGGCTGGTAACAGACTTTTGAAAAATGGGCAGTGGATTAAGGATAGTGACTGACTTCGCAAAGCTGAGGAAGTTAGGTGCTGAGCGCCCGCAGGGGCAGGTTCTGCATGATTTAGATACCCGGTACCTTGGGAGGTGGAATACAGGCACAGGACTAACAGCAGGTGCGTGCATAGAAAATGTTGTCGTGTGTATCTGGATTCCCAGGTCCTTTTCTCCAACCCTTCCAGCTAGGTGTTTGCTCCTGCACCTGCCCTCAACTCACTCTCTCTCTCTCTCTCTCTCTCTCTCTCTCTCTCTCTCTCTCTCTCTCTCTCTCTCTCTCTCTCTCTCTCTCTCTCTCTCTCTCACACACACACACACACACACACACACACACACACACACACACACACGAAAGTTTATTCTTCAAAGAAACTTAACCACAGGAGCAGAACCAAGCAAAACAGAATTGAACCGAGAGAAAGCCTGCAGCACTGAGGCACCTTAGCTTCCTTCGCTCCCATCTTAGGATCTCCAGGGACAAGAAAGCCTGCAGCACTGAGGCACCTTAGCTTCCTTCGCTCCCATCTTAGGATCTCCAGGGACAAGCATACAACCGCAGGAAGGAGGCTGCGATGAAAAAGCTCTGCTCAATCACCCTGTGGTAAGGCCTGCCAGTCAACAAACTCCACCTACTCACACAAAATTGAATTTTCAGTACCTATCATTCAAATATTGTCTGACATTTGAGAAAAATCTTTAACATGAGAGACTGAGACCAAAATAATGAACAGAAAAAAGGAGCTAGGATGAGAGGAATCTGATGGGGAAAAGTAATGCAAGGAGCCTAAGAAAATGCACACACACACACACACATGCACACACTCACACAAACATACTTTCCTCTTTCTTTGGAAACAGACACAATGAAAGAGAAGAATGAGCTCTTGGGAGTAGCAGACATGATTACTAAAATTTAAAACTCAATTGAAAATAAAGATGAGGAAACACTATAGAAGACAAAATCAAAAAGCAGAAGAAAATTCAAGAAAAGTGTAAGAAAATTAAACTTCCAATATAACATTTAAAAAATTCAACATGTAGAAATTTCAGAAGAAAGAGAAAAAGTGGACAGGGTTAAATTATTGAAGAAGTAATAAAAAAATTGCCCAGAACTGAATAGCATGCGTTTCCAGATTGAAATCGTTCATGGAATGCTCAACACAATGAATAAAAGAAAACCCACACCAAATATGTTACGATAAAATTTCAGATACTAGGGGCACAGAGAAGATCCTAAAATCAGAATGAAATTGGGTTTCTTAGGGAAAAACACCAGCAGTCAATCTAAAAGGCAACAACAAAAGAACATTATAAAAATTCTGAGGAAACACATTTTCAACGTCAAATCCCAAATCCTGCTAGCTCTTGACCAAGTGGGAGAGTAGCATTAAAAATAGCATACAAAATTTTTCAGATATTCAAGAACTCAAAAATTCTACCTCCCAGGCCTTATTTCTTAGGGAAGTGCTGGATGATATACTCTTGCTAAATGAACAAGGTAGTAAACCAAGAAAGTGCAAGACATGAAATCAAGAAATAGGCCATTAAGTATAGGAAGAGATGCAGGGAGGTCCCAGACAGCTGAAGAGCTGGCCTAGAGGCAATCGCTCAGGTCTGAGCAGAAGATGAGGACTCTGGGAAAGTCTGAGCTGATAGATAATTGGATGCATTTGAGTGTGTGTGTGTGTGTGTGTGTGTGTGTGTATTGGGGGGAGGGGTGGGTCAGCATAGACCTGCCAGAACAGTAGGGAAGAATTAGTGCTTGACACACAGAAAATTAACCAGCCCTCACCGGGGAGCTCACTTGGTTAGTGTGTCGTCCCAATATGCCAAGGTTGCAGATTCGTCCCCAGAGCATATACAGGAATCAACCAATGAATGTGTAAATAAGTGGAACCACAAATCAATGTTTCTCTCTCTCTATCTCTCCTCTCCCTTCCTCTCTCTCTCTAAAAAATCAATAAATGAAAATGTAATAATAAAGACAAGTAAACTCCAAGAAAAATCAAAAGTTATATATGAAAGGACACTTTGCTTACCAGAGAACAATATTTATGTAGTCATAAAATATAAACACACAATATGACTTAACCAAAAAAATGTGGACAGAAATATTTTAAAGGACAGGCATGTGTGTCAGTGTCCATGAGGAGGGAGCTAATCTTTATCTACCAAAACATAAATAGGCAGTGTCTCAAACTGATATATGAAAAATTCGAATCAGTACATTATGACATTATAAAGGTATATTTTATTTTTAAATATACTTTTATCAATTTCAGAGAGGAAGGAAGAGGGAGAGAGAGATAGAAACATCAATGATGAGAGAGAATCATTGATTGGCTGCCTCCTGCATGCTCCCCATTGGGGATTGAGCTCGCAACCTGGGCATGTGCCCTTCACCAGAATCGAACCTGGGACCCTATAGAGGTATATTTTAGAAGAGATAGCCAAGGGAGTAAAAAGTGTTTGCTACTGGAAAACAGTACTGCTATTTCCTTTTTTTCAACAATGTTTATGTATTGCTTTGATAAAAATTAAAATTAATTAAAAATAAAGATGATTGATAAAATTTTTTAAAAGGTATTGAATAGGTCTATGCAATTGATGATCAGTTCTTATCCAGAATATGAAAATTTGGGATAAATTAAAAAGTGGAATATGCTGTATTAAAAAATGCTCCCGCAGGTGTCACTGAACGTACTCAATTATACTTTGCTGAATTGGATTGGGGCGGTGCAAAGGATATGTTATAATGACCTTTTTGTATTTAGAAATTCTTTGATTCTATACTTATAAATGTCAAAGATTTATTGAACTAATTTCAAACTAACAAAGCAAATATATTATGGAGAGATTTCTGGCATCAGGAAAAAAATTCTCAGTGTATTCAAGTGTTTGGGAGGATTCCTTTGAATAGCAGCTTCCCCTGGTACATTGAAGTGTTTGTAGATATCAACCTCTAGCAAAGAGTCTAGGGAAGATCAAAAGAAGTGATACTTAAATCTAAGGAGCTGGGATTGGCTGCTGCTCCTAGATTCTGAGATAGCACAAAGCCGCCCTGGCTCTGCAGTGTGAGTTAGCAGGATAAGACTCCCTTCGCCAAAGTCTGACATCTCTGCCACTTGGGAGGAGCTGCCCCTGCCTTATGAATGCAGTGACCAAACATGTGAACTCTCTCAGCTTGACTTGGAAGACTGCTGAGATTAAGAAACTTCCAAATCACTGAAAGCATTTTTATTTAAGGCAAGAAAAATCAATCCCCTTGAACAAAGTTAAAGGTGAATTTATGTCGCTTTTGAAAAATGTTTGACCCTTCCTGTTGCAAAAATAATGTAACTGTGAGCGTTGCCTTTACTGACAGGAAGGCAGCGCCATGTGCTAAGTCTTGAGGGAGTAAACATAAAGGACGGGTCATCTGGCAGCCTCATTAGGCAAAGCGCCCTGAAACTAAATCCTCAGGGCTGTTTGAATGGATGGTGATACACAGCCCTTCTCTATCCCTTGAGCCTGCAAATTCATCCCCAAGTTATAAAATGACAGAGCTGGTTAAAGAGCAAGACTGAGAACAGCTCTTTTTCGGTGCATTTTCTCATCTCTGTTGACTTCTACAGAGCCACCCTGCTCCCCATCAGTACCTCCAGCACATCCTAAGGGCTGCTTGGGGCATCCTCTCTGAGCCAGGGCCAGATGCATCTGGTTCTCATAGAGCCTTTGGGGAAAAGGACAGGAAGTCGAAGCAGCAGCCCCTTTGTTGACTGACATTCCAGAACAGAAGGGCATTTCAGTCTCCAGGGCATCTCACCAGGGAGAGAAGGTTCCAGTGCAATAGGAGGGAGGCCAGCAACTTTCTGCAGCAGCCAGATTTATGCAGGTCTGGTGAGAGACAGCTGCTGCCGCTGTCAGTGCCGAAGCGACACGTGGGTCCCGAGCAGCAGCTGGGCAGCCTCTTCTCACAGGGAACATAGGAAGATGGCTTTCTGCATTTTTCTGCTGCTGAAACCTGGCCAGTCCCCCACGCCCCTTAGTAATTTCCAAGGTCCTGGCAAATGCCAAGACAAGCAGCCAAAGGTTGCTGAGGAACCTCAGCAAGAGAAGAACTCAGATGATTTGGGATGACAGTTCCTTCTCTTTTGACTGCTGAGTATTAATGATAGTCCCTGCTTCATGGGGTTGTTGTGAGGATGAAAGTTGTTGTTCATTAAATGGAAGATGGTCAGAAGAATGTGTGTCTCAATGAATATTAGCCATCGTTAGCAGTAGTAATCGTAGTATCTGAAAGATCAGCAAGAATGTAAGAGATGAAATTACCCAGGAGGCAACTGGGTGACCGAACTACTTTTTTTTAAGTTAAATTTTATTTTTCAATTACAGTTGGCATTTAATATTATTTTGTATTAGTTTCGGGTATACAGCATAGTGGTTAGACAATCATATACTTTACAGAGTATTCCCCCAATATATCCAGCAGCCACCTGGTACCATATATAGTTATTAAAATATTATTGACTATATTCGCTATGCTGTATTTTACAGCCCTGTGACTGTTTTGTAACAACCAAATTGTACTTCTTAATCCCTGTACCTTTTAACCCAGTCCCCAAACCTTCCTCTCTTCTGGCAACCATCAGTCTGTTCTCTGTATCCAGGAGTCTGTTTCAATTTTGTTTATTCATTTATTTTGTTCTCTAGATTCTACATATAAGTGAAATCATATGCTATTTGTCTTTCTCTGGCTGACTAATTTCACTTAGCATAATACCCTTTATGTCCATCCATGATGTTGCAAATGATAAGATTTCATTCTTTTTTTTATGGCTGAGTAATAATGTACAACAGCTTTTTTATCCACTTGCCTATTGATGGGCACTTGGGTTGCTTCTGTATGTTGGCTATGATAAATAGCGCTGCAAGGACCGGACTACTGTATATCACCCGAGTGAAGCAGGTGTCACGGTTGTTAATGAGGACTTCTCTGCTGGAGGGAACGGGTCCACAGAGCCCTGCAAACGAAGCTCAGAGAGGTTACGAAAACCCAATCCATCAGAAGATGGATAGTGATTACAGAATCTACTGGATGTAGGCGCATACATGTTATTAACTTATAAATATTTTTCAGACGTTGGCCCACAAAGCCTTCTTTAATACTTGAGACGTTGAGGGGTCAGGTTAGATCGACTTTTCCTAAGAACATGGCCCTGAGACAATAGGGGTCCCCGAGAAAGCCTTTGTCATTACAACACACCATGTTCTCTTATGAAGAAAAGGTTACAGAATGAAGGCCCATTCATCCTTGGCTTGAGACAGGCTTGATCCTTGCTAGTTATACAAGTGGGACACAGCCTGGCTCCTTTTAACAACGGTAGAGCAGCTGAGTCCCAGAGAGGAAAGGGTAGGCATGGAGGAGGGAAGAGTAGCCAGGATGCAATGACCAGGGCCTTCATGTCGCACCACAATTGATAATTATAATCATAGTACTGATGAGGGTGATGGCACAGTGAACTGGTTAAGAGCTGCGGCTCTGGTTCAAATCCTTGCTTGGATATTTATTCTTAGGCACGTTACCTATACTCTCTAAGCCTCAGTTTCCTTAAGCATGTAAAGCCTCAGTTAATTATTGCACTTACCTCATAGAATTGTAAGGATTGAGAGACTTGAAGCCTATATGTTCTTGACCTAGAACCAAAGTTACTGCTCATTCAATGTTAGCTCCTAAGAGAGATTCATACCAGTTTTTGAGGAATGCAAATAGTATTGTCAGAACTGGTATTTGAACACAGGCCCCTCAGACTCCAAAGCCTGCCCCGAAACTGTACTACACTGTGGGCAACTGCTGTGCAAAGCAGAACGGAAGCAGAAAGAGAGACCGGAAAAAGATCGGAGCTGGCTCTGTTAGCAGCATGTTTGCTGAACAGTTTAGGCCTGCTGCTGCGACCTACTCCCCAGAAAACAAAAATTTCCTTTCAAAATGTTACTGCTCGTTAGCAATGCATTTGGTCACCCAAAACCTCTGTGAAAAGATTCCCATCATTTAGTTTAATAACATATCCATCACTTCACATATTTACCTTTTAGGGTATTTTGGGGGTGGGAGTAAGAACACTTTAGTTCTATTTTTTAGGAAATTTCAGTAATGTGAAGTAATATAATCAACTACAGTCACTGTGTTCATACATTAGATCCTAAGACTTTATGCATTTTTTTAAAATTAAGGTTTTAGAGCAGTTTTAGGTTCACAGCAAAACTGAGGTGAAGGTACAGAGATTTCTCATATATCCTCTACCCTGCCTCCATACATGCATAGCCTTCCCCATTATCAACATCCCCCACCATCTGTTATAACTAATAACCTACATTGACATCTCATTATACCCCAAGTCCATAGTCTACATTAGTTTTCACTCTTTTTGTTACACATTCTATGGGATTGGACAAATGTATGACATGTATCACCATTAGAGTATCATTCAGAGTATTATCACTTTTTAAAAAATCCTCTGTGCTTCCCCTATTCATTCCTTTCCTACACCAACGCCTGGCAACCACTGCTCTTTAAAACTGAAAGCTTGTATGCTTTTACCAGCCTCTCTCCCTTTTCCCCAACTCCTGTTTCTGTGACTTTGACTTTTTCTTAAGATTCCACACATAAGTGATACCACACACTGGCAGTATGTTTTAAAGTGCTGGATGGCATCACTAAGAGTAAAAAGTCCTTATTTTGGTTTTCAGGTGACACCAGGGACTGCAGCGAGAAGTTTTCATCTGGAACTGAGGAGAGAGATCTGAAATCCAGAAAAGAAAACAAACTGGTCCCTTACCTGGAGATAAAGGACCGAGCCAGCTGGCTGGGTGGGGTGTGGAGATGGACCGCCAGGATGGGAATCTGACTCCTGTTATCCCACTGGGCTCTGATGAGCTTCATCGGCCTCTGGAGAAGGTGTTTGCCTTCACCTCACTCCCTTCAAGCCTGTGTCTGTGACTTGACCCACAGCGGATGGAGAGTTTGAGTTCTGCCCCATCTGACTACGTGAACTTGGGCAAAATTGCTCATCCTTCAACGACTAAAATTCCTGGTCTGCAAAGTGGCTGACGGAAGAATGTCTTCGGATCAGGTTAGTGTTATTGGACAGAATCCTTTGGAAGCATATCTGAGGACAAAGGTATGAAGGGACAGGGAGAGTGGGAGGAGGTGGTGTGTCAGCTTCATCTTTCTCACATGAATTGCGCGTGTGCACTGTAGAGTGATATTAGGTCTGCAAAGGGCCATCATGGCTGAGGTTGGAAACCCACTGGGTTTTGTGGCCTCTAGACTGCCTGTGCTTCTTGATTTCTGAGTGTTTCTCAAGGAGTAATATAAGAGTTTTTTGTGGTGAACACATAACGAGAAGAAGGGTCCAGATAGAATTAAGCTGGAGAAACGAGTGTGCCAAGGATGCAAGGGCTTTGGCTGAGAGGACCCACCTGCCTCCTCCACATCGATCTCTCTCAAATGCAGAATTAATTAATCCTTCTTCCTTCAGATTAGGGCCAAGGTCCAGTTTGCACATCCATTTCTTGTTAAGAGCGTGTTATAGAGTCTGTAATTTAACTTAAGATGTATCACCAAAGATAGTATGATAACAGTCAGTGTTGCTAATTGCCCTAATTGAGATACACACCTCTGGACTGTTCACTGCAGGGATGGTTACTACCAGCATCCAGCTATCTTTGCCTCCAATTGATACCAGAGGTTCAGATCGTGGCGTAGTGTTACAGATGAGTTTATATTGATGAAATTGCTGGCATTCAAAATATGTGGACTTTAGAAATATTGTAACTATTATAGAAACCTTTCCTGTACTTGCAAAGAGCATCACAATCCAGGGAACCCGGCAGTCTGTCCTCCTCACGGTGGTGCCCACAGTGTAATTCTGAAACGGTGCTTTGTCTGGCAACTGATGCTGCAGTTGCCTGACACGTCCTCTGAGATGAACAGAATCTCTGCTTCAGGGCACTGTCACTTGGGTTTGTGCAAAGGTATGGTCACAACAGTTAAGAGGGCAAAGATCTGGAACTGCATCCAGTTTATAGAGCAAGTTGTGTGACTATTTTGTTCTGCTCTGTTAGGAAACATTTGTGAGTGGCAGACTTTGGCTTGAGGCCTCTTTCCAAAGAACCCAGGAGCAAAGTTTAGGGGCAGAAACTTAGACCTTTGCTACTCAAAGGTATGCGTGATGCACATGCAACTAACATCACAGGCATTACTTGCGATTTTGTAGAAATACAGAATCGTGTCCACTCCAGACCCACTGAATCAAAAGCAGTATTTTAACAGGAACCCAGGCAATTCAAGCTCATGTGAAAGCTTGAGTTCTGTTACAGACTCCATTTATCTCTACTTTATATAGTGAACGATCCTAAAAAGAATCCAATAATTGTGAAGCACAGATTGGCCTAGGCCAGTTTGCAACAGAGAGCAAGGAGGGTTTCTAAGGGCATGACACTGTGGTTGTCCTTCCAGGCACTGGAAGGAGCGGGCCTGAGATGCAGGGAGGTAAGTGAAGCCTCGTAGAGCTTGCAGACTCTGAGACTGTGGGAGTGTGGACAGGCCAGTAAGGGAAACAAATGCCTCGTACCTCTTTCAGGAACAGCCTCCACCACTCAGCTCTGGACGGCTGCCACATAGGAAAGTAGGCCCAGCATTGTCAGACCAACTGACATTTTCAGAAGCCAGGAATATGCATTTTAGTGGAAAATTCTCTGATTTCTATTCAGGGAGGCTTAGTAGACTAAATCTAATTCTATCAGCTAATAACAGCTGAGCTTACTCAGTCACCAACTCCTTCTAAGGGACCGTGGCAAGTCACTTCTTCTCTCTGTTAATCTATTTGTGTGTTCTTTTCGTGGGCTATTATTAGGGGACATGTAATTTCCAAAATCCATTAGAATAATGCTGTGCCTGGGAGACCTGAACCGAAGGCCCAGAGAACGCAGTGCTGATTTCAGCTGGAGATGGCATCCTTGGAAAGCTTGCCACCTGCGGCTTTCTGGTGGCGTCTTGCTTTTTCCAAGGTGAATCCAGGGGTTTGGAAAACATTACTTAACCACTCATTGCTGTCTGATCAGGTGGCCACTGGTGATACACAACCAAATTCAGAGTTGAGGTATTTGATTAATAGAGTTTCATTTGTTTGAGGGTGATATGGGGCAATGGGGGTGAGCAGTGATATGATGGGAGGGCTCAGAACCTCTGGTGAATGCAGGGAGTGGCTTCCCTGGGGATGTGCCTCAGGACTGAATGATTTTCAAGGTGTGGTCTAAAGCTACCTGCATTAAAATTACTTGGCATGCCTTGTTAAAATGCAGAATCCCAGGTGCAATTACAAATCTAAATAAAAATGCAGGGAGTAAGGCCATGACAAAGCACATTTATCAGGTACCCCAGATCATTTTTATGTTGATTAAAATTGTTGAGCTATCACATTTCAATGAGAGAATGTCCTCCTAACCCGTGGTTCTCCATTTCTACTGAAGAGAGAGTAAAAAGAAATGCACCTAATCTGCTGCACAGAGAATTAGAGTGTGCTGAAAGTGACAATGGATTGAGGTGCTTGGATGACTGTATTATGCCAGGGAGAGACATCCTTGAATTATACCAGGTATATATGGTGTGCTGTAATATAGTTTGGGGCGGGGCGGGAGGAGGGAGGATGTTCTGATTTGTAGCATTTTCCGATTCCGCTTTCTGGGGTGTAAATACTCCCACCATGACCAGTTTCTTGCCACCAACATATCAAGGGATATGAAGGGAAGGGATGTGAAAAACTGCCTCTCTGGAGCCTGTGTCAGCTGGCCCCAGCTCACCCAGACAGCCCCTTAGGAAGTCATCCTAGAGGGAGTTGTAAATGCAGAGAAGGATGGTAATGCTACATAAATGAATATTATATATATATTTTTAAGCACATATAAATTTATACCAAATCCCAGCGTAGTGTCCAGATCGCTAGGCTGGTCTAGGTTGAAGGCTCCTTGACCTAAATGAAGTCAGTTGATAGACCTGGGCTTCTCAACATGTCCACCTGAATCACCCGTGGATCCTGTTCAAATGCAGATTTGGGTTCAGTAGGTTCTGGGGCGTAGTAGCCAGAGATTCTGTATCTAACAAATTCCTAGGTGAGGCTTTGCTGCTGCTCCATAGACCACACTTTGAGAACCTCAGCCTAGAGTCAGAGCAAGTCGACTCATTTTGCCCCTTAAACATGAACACAAGCCAAAGCCTCAAAACTATTCAAAAAGGTGGAAAAGCCACACCTTAACTAGCACCAGAGGAAATGGAGCTGGAGAACTCTAACCATGAGGAGACTTGTTCTGGTATTCGGCCAAGCATTTCCACAGTGCTCTTCCTCAGGGTTGGAGCAACTGGAACGGATTCTTTTGCCTAGAAACCCAAATCAAAGGGCAATTCCCTGCCTGTGTGGGTGACTGAAAATGGGGGTCATTAGCAAAAGCTGACTCCGAATTCTGCTTTTCTAGAGATGATTATAGACATGATGAATTCATTGCCCATCACAGACAGCATAAATTGGTTGCTTATAGAGACCATATGGGACTTGGGAGAGCCAGGGACATCCATTGAAACTAGGGGTTCTACCAGATGTCCCTCTTTTAGATGTTTCAATTTAAGATCCCTAAAACATCATTCAAGGGTTAGGGATGATTCTTGAGGCCAAGAAAGCCAACATTGGTAGTGAAACAAGAAATCTCTCCTCTCATTGTCTGAACAACAACAGAGTGTTTCTGAGTATTTGGCTGTTGTTAAGCATTGTACTATATGCTTCATCTGCTTTTTCTCTAAATCCCACACCAATCATGCAGAGTGGATATTACTATTCTCATTCTCACCTGAGAAATTGAGACTTCCTGAGATGATATAGCACACCCAATGTCAAAGTGCAAGTAAGTAGTAGAGTCAAAATTCAAAATGTCAAAATTCAAAAGTCTATTTCTGCATTTTCTGCTAGTGTCATTTTTGTTTCTTATCTGTAAACTTTTGAGAGTAAGGGTTATGCCTTCTCTTTTTTCTTTAAGTCATCATACTAGTACATACTCAGGTAGGTGTGCATGTGTTTATCACAGAAAATGTCTATATGCAACGCTTTGTTTCTTGGCGCTCTTGGGGATTGATAATTGTGCAAATGAAAAAATAGCCCAGCTGGCATGGCTCGTGGTTGAGCACCCAACCTATGAATCAGGAGGTCACAGTTCAGTTACTGGTCAGGGCATATGCCCCAGTTTTGGGCTCGATCCCCAGTGTGGGGCATGCAGGAGGCAAGAGGCCGGAAGCCGACTGGTGATTTTCATCATTGATGTCTGTCTGTCTGTCTCTCTCTCTCTCTCTCTCTCTTCCCCCCTCCCTTCCATTCTAAGATCAATAAAATATATATAAAGTTTAAATTCACATTATTCATATATTTATATGTTCCTACAAGCCAATGTGTGACAAATACTTCCAATACAATTTTATGATTATTGCATATAATTTTCAATATGCAACTGATAGAACCCACTAATGATATCCAAGAAAATGTTTATGTATGTGGCATGGCATGAGAACACATCTGGACTACTCAGGGAGAAACCAACAAGCAGAACAGCAGAATGGAGTTGGAGAAGTTTTGTACATTGCAATGGGCACAGGACGAAAGGACATTTAAAAGTCTGGCAAGCACCTTGACCTGGTGACAAGTCTGAACCAAGCCAAGTATGAGATGCCCTCTCAGATCCATACTCCTCTTTGGACCCCAAGCATGTGTGTTCAGCTCAGTCAAGGCCTGTGGCCCAAGGGGAAGTCTCCTTGGCTCCCTAGAGACCTCAAGCTCAAGTGACACTCAGGAAAGGGAGTCAGATCTCCCAGGCTTTAAAGGGAGAATCTCAGTTCCACAGCCACCAACAGTCTTTCCGGCAACCTTTCACCTGCTCCTTTAAGAACATGGCACTGGTATTAAAACGTTGTGGGCTGCAAGGAAGGGCATCCCTGCTTCTGTGTGCTGCAGGGAAAGGGACATGCTGTCTGAAATGAGAGGAGCCCTGCCAAGCTCTAACCTGTGTAAGCGTGCCAGACGCTGTTGGTGTCAGCTCAATGACTAGTCTTCTTTTCCTTCCTGGCAAAGCCAGCCTCCTATGACAATGGCTAAAATGCTAGACAGCCACTTGCCCAGTATCCCTTATGGCTACAGGTGGCCACGTGACCCATTTCTGTCAAATTAAGTTTAAAGAGAAAACTATAAAGAGGCTCTGAGTACAGTTTCCTTTCCCAATGGAAAGGGCGGCTGCAGCAAGAGAATTCTCAACCCCCCCTCTGTCTTACTGTGGTCTTGGCGGGGTAAATAAGTGATATGTGGACCCGCAGGAGCTGTCTGGCCACCACAAGAAGCCTGAAGATAAGAATCCAAATCAAGGATGGAGGTGAGGAAGGAGAGATAGAGCCAGTGTCCTTCATATCATCATGAAGCTCCTGATCTAACCCTGGGACCCAGACTTCCTGAGTTTTTATGCTGGGGGATGACTTTTAGAGTGTATTTTTTAAGTCATTGTTAAGTATTCTGTTACCTGTCCTTCAAAGAATCCTAACTGATACACAAATTTTGTAACTTTGTCATCTAAAAAGTGAGGCTAACACCACGTAGGAGAGTTGGGAATAATGAAATAACATGATATATGGGAGTCACCTGACCTAATGCTGCCTCAAAGTAGGTGCTCAGTATATTTTAGTTAATGTGACTAAAAAACCCCAAAACATCGGGACTGTGAATATTGCCACAGAAATATTGATGAACTTTCTAATGGATTGTTTATTATTATTTTCTGTATAAGTATCATGTGTGTATAAAAATGCACTTATACATTCTTATACATAACCTACATTTGTGTATTCTTTTCTCCTAAGATCTTTTTCTTTTTGTTTGTTAGGGAGCGGGCTATCCCCCTTTCTTTGGGGAGGGGGATTTATCAAGGTAGAGTTTAAAGGCTCTGAAAACAGTCTGTTCACTTACAGTAGCTCTCCGTGTAAGAACGCCCTCCACAGCTGTCTCTGCTGAGTGAAGCCCCCTCATATCAGGTTGTCCTGGTAACATTTCCCAGGCTGTACAGGCTTCAGCAGGCCACAGGCTTAACCAGAGCCTTGGACAAGATGCTCCCCGACCGAATGTGAAAATATCGTGAAACCCATTTTCCTCCCGGATGGGGGGACATGCGCTCGCTGGTAAAAGCTGTTTCTCTTTTGTGTCCCTTCTCTTTGTCCCTTCGGAAGTGGCTGCTCTCACAGACTCCTAGATAGTTGCTGAAATTGGCTTTATTTTTCGGCCTGTTAGAAAGCAATCCACTTGTCTCTGAAAACCGTCCTCGGTTGTCAGGCCGACAGTGGCTCCTGCAGTCTCCTCTCTGTCGTCGAGGGCCGTTGAAAAGGCACTGGGCTCTCCCAATCCCAAAGGGGCAGAAAGCAGCGGGGCTTTGCTCCTAAAGTGTCCGAGCCAAGTGCTGCTGCGCCTTCCTTCCTTCTTAAGAAAGTTTGCTAAATGGCCCTTCCTGCCCGGGAAATTTCCTGGAGGGGTGCCATCGACAGCTTCTTGTGTGTTCCTCTTACCTGGGTTTCCGCAGTGCCCTGCACTTGGAGATGCAGAGGCCCACTGCTTTGGTAAGGGGGCGTGGTGGCTGGTCCGGCAGAGGCTGGTCCTGCCCCGGCATGCTGCTGGGAAAGGGACACAGACCCGCACTTGCCAGGCAGGCGGAGGTCATATGATCCTAACATCTCACTCAATTCAGAATGCAAATTTTGCTTAAAATACAGCTCTCACAAATGGTGTGAACCCCTGGAGGCAGAGGCTCCATACTTCCTAGAACATTCTGGAACATACCTGGTCAAGCAAAGCGACTCACTGGAGAGCAGCAGTGAAGCATGGTTCTACAAGAAGATGGTCTGAATTTGAATCTTGCTGCTGTCGCTTACTATTATATGCCCCTTGGTTATTTCACCCAGTGTCCTCATTTCTAAAATGAGGGTTTTAGTGAAACTCACCTCCTAGTAGCATCTCTTAGGATCAGAGGAGGTAGTGGACACAAATTACATGACACAGACATTCATGTTCTGCATTATTTGTATGAATTCTTCATAATCTCCTTGTGAGTCACTCATTCCAGAAATGTGTGAGTGCCTGTTAAGTGCCAGGAACTATTCTTATACCAGGAAACATTCCCTTCTTGCTGGTGGTCACAATGCTGCCTTCACCTTGACAGATGTGTGGCCTGCAAGCCACATCGCTAGTCAGCTCTCTTTCCTCCGCATTTTCCTATGGAAAGCACTGCCCTGGCTGAAGAAAGCACTGCCCTGGCTGAAGAAGGCAGCCAGGGAGTCAAACCCCTTCTCGCTCAGCATTTGTGCTCCGCCCCCAAACCTGACAGGTCCTTCTGGTGTTTACCTAACAGGCCTCAGGTGCAGAAGCCATGTTCAGCCAAAGCATCCCTTTGATTTGCTGGATGCATCCCTTTGATTTGCTGGATGCATTGGACCCCCTCACGGTGAAATGCCTTGAGTTTGCCTGGTGGCTTCTGAGCACGTGTGTAACCAGAGGAGGGAAACAGATGAAAGAAAGGGCATAGGCCGTCTGGTGGCAGGCAGCATAAAGGGAGACGATGTTGGCTCTATTATTTTCTAGATATTGTGTTCTTTCTCCTTTCCATGACCTTGAAAAAGTTCTTTACAACACAACAGAAGGAGAAAATAAGATGAAGGGTTCTACATCCCTGTCTGTGAGCGGGGAAAACCAGGAAAGCGAGCAAAATACAATTTGCAGGTTCTAAGAGCCGTAATCCTCAGCGGTGCTGATCATCCCACTGCGCCAGAGGGAAATAGTGATGGCGGTGACAAAGGTGCTTGACATGTACCAAGCGCTTGTACCAGCCAGGCCCATGCTAAGTTCTGGATACACATGATCACATTTAATGGTGTGTTTTTTTCCTCAGGGAAAGGGTTCAGTTGATTGCAGATCTTCCAAAAGTATTAAGGTTTAAAACCACACACATCTGTCTGTTTTACCCATGTTTTTGACCCCTCTAGTCAGTGGAAAATGAGGGCTCTGATGCCAGACTGACTGAGGTAAGAACCCACTTCAGCTACTGTCTAGCTGAGTGGCCTGGGGCAAGTGATTTAACCACTCTGGTCTGTAAAGTGGGAGCAATAATGATTCCTGTGTCATGAAGTTATGCAAACTAAACTAGTTATGGCATGTAGGACAGGGCCTGGCACATAAAAGCGGGCACATTTTTATTGATTCTCTGTGATTTCTTCTCCAATGAAAAATGTATTCTTTGCTTTCAGCAATCACATCTTTCCTAGTATATAAAAAGGGAATAATATTGGTTTCATATGATTGTGTTAATGGTTTAATAACTAAATGTATGTGAAGTATTACCTTACATATTCTGTTCAGAGTACACCCTCCATAAATGAGTTTGACCTTCTCTTGATATCATAAATTAGAAGTTCCTTCTAAGATTTTGGTTTATCTTCAATTTTATGGTAGCCAAATAGAATGCATTCATTCGTATATATTCATTAATGTATATATTGTTTTGACCTTAAAAGTATTATTTCTTACCTCAAGTGTAATTTAAAAAAGACATGACTGCTTAAGGAAATGTGCAAATTAAAAAGATCACTTTTGGATTAGTTGGAACGTATGAGCTAAATGAATTTTGATTCAAGCAAGCTCAACCGCTATTGACTGAATCTCTGTGATGGTTCTAGTATTGTGCTGGGCGGGGAGGAGGCAGACTTACTCCCAGTCCAGGGTGCTTTCCATCTCCCTAGGCAGACAACACACACTTGAGGCTGGGACGTGAGTTGGAGGCAAGGTCGATAAAGCCACAGGTCCCCAGAGTTCAGAGTTGGTGGAGGTCAGTGTGGGAAGATGTCAGGGCGGCAGTGGGGTTTCCAGTGAGCCTTGAGGGATGGTTAAGGATTTAACCAGATGGAAGGAACAGAGGACAGGGCATCCAAGCTGAGGAGGAGGCTGTGCCAAAGCTGGACTTGCCAGCTTCTGAGATCAATAGGCTAGAAGCAGAGCATTCTGAAGGGCGCCCATTGTAGTGAGCGGATGCGTCCACGGAGGTCAGCATTCAGAAAACATATCCAGAATCAAAGATAGCCAGGGCTTGGAGACTGATAGGACAAGAGTGACAGAATGAAACAGATGGGATCCCAAAAGCTCCGGGTAGCGCGAGAAGTTAGGGCTTTGCTGACAGACAGAATGGCAGTGGCGTTGCAGCTTAACTGAGTTTTTGAAATTCCCCTGTGAGTGTGACAGTTGGAGGAAGAGCTGGCTTGTGGAGAGGGGGGAATAAATGGTGATGAATTTATTTTTCAATCTTTATTTTGGCCTGAACTCCAAGCAGAGATAACGATATCTGACATTTCTACATCTCTTTCCCTTCTCAGTGGAGGCCTAATACTAAGCCCTTATCTCATTTCATCCTGTGCATAATTGACTTGTTTGTTAGGTAGATTTCAAGCATTTTGCTTGTGTAAATACAAGCTTTTATGTTTTCAGAACTATTTAAAAACCAACCCCCGCCTAAACCGGTTTGGCTCAGTGGATAGAGCGTCGGCCTGCGGACTGAAAGGTCCCAGGTTCGATTCCGGTCAAGGGCATGTACCTGGGTTGCGGGCACATCCCCAGTGGGAGATGTGCAGGAGGCAGCTGATCGATGTTTCTAACTCTCTATCTCTCTCCCTTCCTCTCTGTAAAAAATCAATAAAATATATTTAAAAAAAATAAATAAATAAAAACCAACCCCATATAAGAACATACTGTGTATCCCTTTCACAGGAAAAAAAACAAATCATAGGAAGAAGGACAATGTGCTCAGGGGAACCGCTGGTGAGCAGTGGAGCTGGGACGTAGGCAGTTTGTCTCTTGGGGCCACACTTATATCCACTATTCAGGACTCGGTCATGGAGAGGGTGAGAATTCTCTAAGAGCCAAGATGATACTACTCTTACCATCTGAGTAATAATAATAATAATAAACAAGCGAAGTAGTAGAATAAAAGTGAAGACCCATTTCAATCCACTCCCATCCTCTCCCCCCAACCCAAATACAGAGAGTTATCAACAAGTAAACAATAAGCCAACACTTGTGCAGAAATCCTTCAAAAGTCCAGGAAAAACATAGATGCTCAAAACAGAGGCTAGTAGCTCCAGCAAATGCCCCAAACTCTCTGACCTCAACAGGCCAACAGACTGTATTGCTGCAACCTCGCCTGGACTGGCCAAAACAAGGCACATGGAATCCATCAAGATGAGCATCGTGGGAAACAGAGCTGTGACTACTTAATTCAAGTTCCGCTGCGACAGCTCGGTTTTAAGCTTTCGCTTTTTCTCACCTGGACTATTGTTGGTGTCTTGGCAAGCGCTTTCTGTTCATCTGTCACGCTTTTACTGTCTATTCACAACACAGAAACACATTTATTTTCCCACCCACCAGCTGTGATTCTCAAACCACCCTTTACTCAGGCAATTATACCTGTTTTCCGTATCATCAGAGAATTCAATTTGAACTTTTAGTGCCAGCGGTTAAAATACTTACTTCATACATAACACATTCACATAGTTTTAATTCACATTTGTGTTTCTGTTCACACTTCACATTCTTTAATTGATTTATTTGTTAGCTAGGCCATCTGTAGATTTTAAGTACCGAGCTTTCACAAATGACTTCTCTTCCCCCTTCCCGAAGTTGTTTGGAGAACAATTTCCCCCACCTTATTGCAATGAAAGCTGTGCTACATTCTCCTCTTCCGGAGTTGAACATTTTTATAGCGTTGCCTTCCTGTATCTTTATCCTAAGTTAGATTGTTACCGTCTGGGCATACACAGCCATAACTCTTAAACTGCAGAGATAATCTATTTGTGTGCTATCTCATGGGAAGGAGAACTCTAACTTGAGCCCTGTGATCTCCACAAAAAAAATCCAAGTCTCACTGGAGTAAAAGCAGTTCCTTGGCTCTTTGGGTTGGTTGGAGAGCATCCAGGTTGTGAATGTGCAGGAGCCCCCTAACCAGCCTAGAGTTTGTGTATGTGAACAGTTCTCCAGCTTACATCCCATCACTTTTGAACAAAAGGTTCTTTCCATCTTGGTATACATTGCTCCTAGCCTGGTGCCTGCAGTCTGTAGGTGATCAATAAATGGCTGTTAGATGAGGAAATTATAAATCCAGGTTAGTTAGTTACCAATCTAAAACAAGATGTGGCCTTGTTCCCCATGGAACAGGGAACACAGAGAAAAGTCCTCTTTCTTTTGAATTCATTCAACATCTTTAATCTCTTGGGTGTATCGTGACCTCTCAGAATGGAAGACCATTGACCAGTCTTCCTCTTTACCTTTGCCTATAAATCTTTCTATGGCATCATCTCTTTAATTTTTCCCATAAGTGGTATGACTGTGGATGATGAGAGTGAGGGTCCTTTGCCTCTGATAGCCAAGAGTGTAGAGTTAGTCAAGTATGTTTTTAAAAAATATATATATTTTATGGATTTTTTTACAGAGAGGAAGGAAGAGGGATAGAGAGTTAGAAACATTAATGAGAGAGAAACATCGATCAGCTGCCTCGTGCACACTCCCCACCGGGGATGTGCCCACAACCAAGGTACATGCACTTGACCGGAATCGAACCTGGGACCCTTCAGTCCACAGGCCGATGCTCTATCCACTGAGCCAGACCGGTGAGGGCAGTCAAGTATCTTTTTAAAAATACATTTGTGTACAGGTAAGTTTTAGGCTTTTGTCCTCTTGAAGTTCCTTGCTCCAAATATTTAACTATACTGGAAAAATCAATCTCTCAATACTCTTTCCATGCCTATAAATCTATCAAGACCAATGGTTCTTATCTTGGCTGCACATTGCAATCACCTGGGGAGCTGTAAAACACCATGATGCCTGGGCATGCCAAGGAGAGAAATTGCAGAAGAGACCAAACCTGCTGACACTTTGCTTGGACATCTAGCCTCCAGAATGTTTTACAGAGAAATCAGAAGAGGGAAAGAAATAGGTGCATGCAATCCATCTTAAAACCATTTGTGAGAAATGATTTAGAGTTATTCCCATTGCTGCCAGATTTCCCTATCAAAACTTGCATCTCTGGGCCTGGCTGGTGTGGCTCAGTGTTTGAGACTGACTCATGAACAAGAGGTCACTGGTTCGATGCCCTGGTGGCAGGCTAAATCCCAGGATGGGGCATGCAGGAGGCAGCTAAACTCTCTCATCAATGTTTTCATCTTTCTCTCCCTCTCCTTTTCCCTCTCTGAAATCAATTAATACATAAAAAAAGAAAATGCAATCTTCTTTAAAAAAACCAAACACCTGCATCTCTGATACTTGCCCATTTGACTAATGTCCTAAAACCCAGAAGATGGGTGAAAGAGGTCTTTTAAGACCCAATCTTGGTGTTTGTTCAAAAACAGTGTTCAAATCCTGTATTGATTTACTGCACTGTACTTTCTATATCTATAAGGCTAGTATACCAGCAAGTTCAGAAATATTCAAATTAACTCTGAAACATTAGTTCAATTTAAAAAGGAATCTGAAAGATTGAAGGGGAATTTTAAAAAATCCTGGCTTACCTAGAATTTCTCTTAGGACAACTAAGGGAATGTACTTTAATGTCCTTAGGACTTTATAATGAGGGGTTAGAAGTCCCAACATATGCTTGGGGCGATGTTAAATTAGCTTAAAACAGGCCACTCAACCTACTGAAAACAACTAGGAAAATCAAATCAAATATATATTAAAAATCTGTTTGAAGGCATTGAAGAGTTACCAAGGCAACTAAATTTTGAGGGGTCAGTATCTCAGCCTAAGGCGTGAGCCTGACCTGCTGTGCTGCACTTATGCTTGGGCCATTGGCTGATTTGAATACTGCCAGGAGACGCGGAGGCCACGTGTTCAATCTTACGCAAGTCAGAATAATCAAAATGGACCTCAGGTCCTCACAGGGTGTGGGGAAACTAGGAAACACCCAAGGTTTATGTTTTTATTAAACATGTATTACTATTTGTTGAACATTTTTATTAATAGGAGTCAAAGAACCCTCAACTAGAGCCCCAAATATTCGGGAATTAGTTTTAGTCAAGAAGAAAAGGATTATTCCCCACATGGTATTATAACAACTGGCTCGCCATTTAGAGTTAAAAAGAAGCGGATTTCTACTTCATTTCTCACCTCCAAATAAATTACAGATGAATGAAAGATCTAAACCTAAAATAAATAAAGCTGTATACATTGTAGAACAAAATATGAATGCTTCTTAGTATCTTGGCAGTGCATACAGGGTACAAGTCTCTAAGTAAAAGATATATTCAACTATGTAAAAACTCTGGTATGATAAAAAAAAAGGGCCTCACCACGTCAAAAATCAAGCTGGGGTCTCTGAGAGGATCCATCTGTGGCGCAAGGTGAGGCAGAGATACACCAGCCTTGGCACAGAGTGAATCTCAGTTCAATCATCTCCACAGCTCCGCTGTGATGGGCCCCTACCTTAAATGGCGGCGAAGACCCAGAGAACTCGAGAAGGATTCCCCAATTCTTAGGAAGACTTGGAGGCAAAATCAGAGTTTAGGTGTGGACAGGTTAGAGGTTCGTATGAACAACCCAGACTTCTGTTGGCCCCCATGAAAATCGGCAAACAAGTTGAGCCTGGAATAGAATACCCCTCATTACCCATAAAAAGAGAAACCCAGATGGGAAAATGGTATATTCTCAGTTGGTAAAGGTAATCTGCTACAAATAAAAGTGAATTCTCTCTGGCAAGGTAAAACTATGATATTTTACATACTGTTTGTTTTTCCCCCCAAAAAAGAAAATCTGCTCCCACTTATATACCTGATATAAGAGAAGTGCTCATATTGAAAATCTATGTAAAACTGGGCAAATATATAAGGGCATGTATATAGATGTTGGATGCTCACAAGGTGAGCCCGTATTAGGCTGACCTCTCTGACTGGGGACAATTCCCCGACTGTGGCACAGCAAAGGGGGAAAGGGGGATGGTGTCCAAATAGTGAGCCCAGGGAGCAGAACGTGTTCAGGAGAAGGGGAGCAGCGGAACGTTGCCACTGAAAAAAGAAACTGTGCAGAGGGGGAGCCAGAGGTCCCCTCAGTGTCCCTGAATGAGCTCGGCTGCTTGTGTCCCCGCAGAGCCTCCCTGAAGCTTGTCAATGGGTGAGTTGAGAGAAGAAAAGCAATGTTGAGCAATGTTGGAGGAAGTTGGAGATCTGACCCCAGGGGAAAAGAGAGTCCACATTAACACTTCAATACTGAAGGCCTCCAGCTTAGACCCAAGTAGGCTGTATTTTGCATTATGAAACATGCCAGGGACTAATTTCTGTAGTAGCTCCACCCTAACAAAGTCTGAAATGGTGGCTTGAAAACAGTTTTAAAGGAGACAGAGTTTAGATGTGGGGGCCTCACCACGTTGTCATTTCTTTGGGGAAACGTTAGGCTTTCCACGCATTGACAGCATCACACACTCAAGGCCACACAAGCTCAGAATGAATAACTCAATTGAAATCTATGACATAAAAATCAGACCCTATCTTGGCCTTTGCAGACCGTGCTGCAGGGACCATGGGAGTGCAGCTGTCTCTTTAAGAAAGTGATGTCACTTGTTCTGGATGTAATCCGGGGTGGGATTTCTGGGTCAAATGGGGGGTCTATTTTTGGTTTCTTGAGGCCATGGATGAATGAATGGGTAAAGAAAATGTGGTATATATAAGTACACAATGGACTGTTATTCAACCCTTACAAAAAGAAAAGAAATCCCATCATTTGCGACAGTATGGATGGACCTTGAGGGCATTATGCTAAGTGAAATAAGGCAGAGAAAGACAAATGCTCTATAATATCACTTATATGTGGAATCTAAAAAAAAAAATTCAAAGTCATAGAAACAGAATGTATAATGGTGTTTGCCAGGGGATAGGGGAAGGGTGGGAGTGGGAAAGGAGAGTTTGGTGAAAGGGTATAAACTTTCAGGTATAAGATAAATACACTTTGAGGATGGTGACTATGATAATACTGTATTGCAGTGGTTCTCAACCTTCTGGCCCTTTAAATACAGTTCCTCATGTTGTGACCCAACCATAATATTATTTTCGTTGCTACTTCATAACTGTAATGTTGCTACTGTTATGAATCATAAGTAAATATCTGATATGCAGAATGGCCTTAGGCGACCCCTGTGAAAGGGTTGTTTGACCGCCAAAGGGGTCATGACCCACAGGTTGAGAACCGCTGCTGTATTGAATAATTGGAATTTGCCAAGAGAATAGAACTTAAGCATTCTTTCCAAAAAGAATACTTTAAAAAGGTAAGAGAATAAACCATCCCCTTCCCAAAGACATTGATATCTGGATTCCACCCCAGAATTCTGATTTAATTCATCTGGGGTGTGGCTTTGGCATAGGGAAATTTAACCTTTCCCCAGTCCACTCCAATGTGTAGCCAAGTTTGACAACTGCTGACATAGAGTATTATTTGTAAATAATCAAAAGGCTATAACTCTACGTAGAGCATAATACATTGTATTTTATATCAGTATTGCTATTTTTGAAGTTTTTTATATTAATACACTCATGACTATCACTAAACTGCACAGTGTAATATTTTTCTGCATCAGAGACAGATCACGTGGAAAACTTACTAAATGTGCAGATTTTAGACTCCACCTTAGAGATTCAGATTTAGTACATTAGCAGTAAATCCAAACTTCTGTATTTCCCAAAGTGCTCCCAAGTGATTCTTGTGCACACTGAAGTTGAAGGGTATTGCCTCAAAAAGATGTCTGGAAAAGTTAATACAGGAGTCAGTAGAGTAAGACCTCAAAGGACAGAGAAAATATAGATTTAAATTTTCTACCAGTTTTTGGAATGAAAATTACATATTGATGGCAGTAGAATTTTTGGAAAATAAGTATGAACCATCAGTGTAACATTTATTGATGTAGATGTCTTAGTGCACAATGTCAACTTCATGTAAAAATATAAACAATATCAACTTAAATCTATTAACTCTAATTCTTTAAGTTACAAAAATATGAAAGCATTCAAGACTGCTACCATGTTAAAAAATACATATATACACAAACATCTAGAATACCTTTAATTTAGGCTTTTAAAAAAAAATCAGTCCTTTGTCCATTCGTGTTTTAAAGGAACAGAAAAAATTTAAGGCAACTAGTTTGTTGGACAAATTTAAGAACACCCAGGATAACAAACTCTTTGAGCTTTAGGACAAGCACACATTTTATTTTAAGGTTGAAAGATTCCTCTATCTAGCTTAAACTTCTTTGGGAATTTAAGAAAATGAATTACTTAAACTGGAGCTACATCAAAATGTCAAGTTAACACATCTTGGCTTGTAATGGTGCCAAGGGATCTAATGTCTCAATGATCAGGGCCTTCAGTTTCCAAATCATGTTAAAGGTAATGTCATTACCAGGATGCTGGTGCTTTCATTTTATTTTTTTCCCAGCTCTTTCCTATCTGTGCTAAGACCTGACAAGATCACATTGCAATGAATGGAAATAGCGAAAAACAAACAAAATAGCTGCAAAGAAAAAATGTCAACACGGTTCACAGATCCATAAAAATTAAAATGAATATCCTATATAATAAAAGGGTAATATGCAAATTGACCCTAGTGGTGGAACGACCAGTCGCTATCATGCGCACTGACCACTAGGGGGCAGATGCTCAATGCAGGAGCTGCCCCTGGTGGTCAATGCACTTCCACAGGGGAAGCGCTGCTATACCAGAAGCCAGCTTATGGCTGGCCAGAGCAGTGGCGGTGCTGGGAGCCTCTCCTGCCTCCTCTGCAGTGCTAAGGATGTCTGACCAACGGCTTAGGCCTGCTCCCCAAGGGCACCTGGGCTGCCAGAGGGATGTCTGCCAGCTTAGGCCCAATCCCCCAGGGAGTGGGCCTAAGCCAGCAGGTGGACATCCCCTGAGGGGTCCTGGACTGCAAGAGGGTGCAGGCCCGGCTGAGGGATGCCCCTGAGTGCATGAATTTTTGTGCACCAGGCCTCTAGTTTTCTCATAATAGTGAATGATGCATTTGTTTTTTGGTAATCCTTTCTTGTTGTTGTTTGTTTGTTTGTTTTTGAGACTTGAATACCTCATATCTGACATAGTATTATATACTGAGTGGCCAGATTATTATGACCACCTGATGTTTGTAGGCAAATTAGCCATACACTGCATCATATGGGATATGAAAGCCAAAGGCCTGTTCGAACACCTTTTCTGTCTGCAGTTACCAAGATAAAACGCCTCCAATTTGCACAGGAACACAAGGATGGGACAGTCGAGCATTGGAAAAAAGTCATGTGGTCTGATGAATCACGTTTTCAGTTGCATCATGAAGATGGCAGAGTGAGAATTTGGAGGAAACAGCATGAAAGCATGCACCCCACATGCATGAGTACAACCCTTCAAGCTGGTGAGGGCAGTGTTATGGTTTGAGGCATGTTTTCCTGGTATGATTTGGGTCCTTTAATTCATGTGGAACAAGATCTGAATAGCACAACATACCTAAGTATTGTTGCTGATCAAGTTCAACCTATCATGTTGATGGCGTATCCCAATGGAGATGGCTTCTTCCAACTAGACAGTGCGCCATGCCACGGTGCTCATATTGTGCAGGAGTGGTTTCAAGAACATGAGGGAGACTTTACCTTGCTTAGGTGGCCCCCACAATCACCAGATCTCAATCCAATTGAGCATTTGTGGGACGAAGTTAAAAGAGTCATCAGGCAGCTGATTCCACAACCATCAAATCTCACAGAACTGGACAGTGCTATTCATCAGGCATGGTATCAGATTCCTTGCATCACCTTTCAACATCTCGTGGAGTCAATGCCAAGAAGAATCGCCGCAGTATTGAAGGCAAAAGGTGGCCCAACGAAGTACTGATGGGGTGGTCATAATAATCTGGCCACTCAGTGTATAACCAAGAACATCAGTGGAGTATGGTTGCCATTATTTGTTTTTCTTGAGAATTTTCCTGGTTAGTGCCCTTTCTTTCTAATAACCTGTGTTCCCTGGTCAGCAGCTTTTCCATGACTCCCACACCCACTTCCTGGCCACAGAGATGGGCTTATAACGTCGATCTAGGACAGTCTAACCATAGTACCCATTTACACAATTGTTCCAAAGTTTTGGTTATTTGGCTCAAGCCGTGCTAATCAGGATCCATTTGAGTTCTCAGTTTACAGTGGGGGCGTAACTCAGCCTTTGGGGCACCTGCAGAAAAGGGGTGAAGGGAAGCCAGGGGAAGGAGAAAGCCTGTTTGCAGTAAGAGAGAGTGGAGCAAAGGGAAAGAAGCGGAAATTTGGGGCGGGCATAGAAAACCTGGGGCGTTACATCTGGGTTCCAATTCCTGAAGCCGTGGTGCCTGCAGCTTTTGATTCTGTGAGCTCTTCTCAAGCCTCCTTTCTTGCTCCAGGAACTAATAAACCCCCTTTTGGCTTAAGCCATCTTGAATGGGTTTCTAACATTTATAACTAGAATTTCAACATACAACATCAAATCCATAAATTCCACCTATCATTTTAGACAAGAAAACAGAGATTAACTTGCCCAAGGCCACACATCACAACTGAATTATTTCTTTTCTCTTCAATCTATTGGCATGCTCTGCTTCAAGAAAAAAACTGAAACTTTGAGTTAGTGGAGTTTGTGTTTTTAATAACTCCCAACGCATTCATAGCTGGTCCCAAGCAGACTTGTGAGTGACTGGGTAAACCGTTGTCAGTTCTGAGGGCTGAAAACACACCTCCCAGAATTTGGGGCTACAGCTCTGTTAGCTGAGTGCAGCTGCATTGATGAGTGCTCCACAGTAGAGATACTCTTTATTGAACCAAGGCCCAAATGATGAAATTTCCACACTGAATGATCTCAGGAGTTGAGTGCGATAATTGAAACAACTAAAAAATAGGTTAAGACATTTTTTATAACTGCTTTAGAAGTTGTCAGTACCCACTCAATTTGTAATAGTGACCAGTAATCCACTGTACAAAGAACATATTAGTTAACACCTATAAAACCCCAGTTGTCCAACTGGTGATAGCTAAATAAACTGTAATATCCTTAAATACTACAGACTACAGGGGTATACTGAGTTATTGGTCCTAATTTGTGTTGTCATAGCTTCATATACTTTTACCTTCTGCCCTGTGACTACAGTGCTTCCCACCCTGGGCAATCAGCTCCCAGCCGACTAACATGGCTTACTCGGAGAGCTTGCTTTGACGAATGTACAGTTAGAGGGTAAAATGATGCCCACATGGTTTGGCTTCTCCTATTGTGATTCTGCTACCGTTACAGGTGGGAATCTGCACAGGTTAAAATGAAATTTTACCTATTTTTTGAATACGCAATATTTTCACATACAGTAGAATTCCAAAGGTACCAAAGGGTATACAACCACCTGGGTCCCTTCCCCGGAGGGAGCCATTTCCTGTGTAACCTTCCAGAGAAACTTGATCCATACACAAGGGAAGTCAAATAGCAATATTTCCTGGAGTCGGAACCCAGGGCTGGAGATAGAGGCTTCTGGATCAGGCTGGAAAAGTCCTTCCTGGGAAGATCTGATTCTCTTACTTGAGGATATTTATAATCTGAGCGACCAGCCTGTAGGCAGACCTATAAATAACTTACTGTTGACCAATTACTAGTCTACAAAGGCACTTGTCATATAGAGCTATTGATCTCATTTGAAACTCTTAAAAATGTACTGTTTCCAAAATGCATCGATATTAGGGTGCACCTGAAAACTCAGAGAGGGAACTGCTCCTTGGCCTAAAGCAGGTAACAAGCACACAGTCGTGGTTTCAGTTTGTGCCATCCCCAAATGTTTGTTTCCTTTTGGAGACAGATCATTCCAATTAAGACCAAACACTGGAAAAACATGGTAAAGGGAATTTTCATCTATTTACAGCAATATACGAATTAACTGTTTTTTCTCATTTTAACTTGTTTAGGACTCAAAGGGAATTTAAAAAAAATTGATTTGAAATGGTAAATTACATTATATAACTTTAATTAATTTGTACCAGTTTGATATTTTCATCTGCAAAAATGTTTAAACTTTTTTCTCCTAAAAGCATAATGAAATGACCAAAACAACCACTGATCAAATTTTAAAATCTTTTACTTTGCTTTTAAAACACAATTATTCACTTCACAAAGATTAACCAAAACACAAACCCTGTCAAAGTTTATTATTATAATCTTTCACAAAATCAATAGCTTAAACAAAAGACTGCCAATGACTACTTTAATGTAAAACCACAATGTAAAAATAGAACTTAAAAAAAAAAAAAAATAGAACTTTAGTTCTAGTGACTGGAATACAAACAGATAAATAATCTTTTTCAAAGGGAAAAAATACTTGAGGGGAAAAAAATGGTATAATGTGTAAAGCAGGAAATGTAAATATCAGTTTAGTTCCTCATTGCCAACATGGCATTTATATCCCAGATGAGATTTCGTAATTGATCCATAATTTGCTTCAGCTGTTGATTCTTCTGTTTGAGTTTCTGGAGAAACAAAAGAATTTATCAAAAATGAAATATAGACCATGAAGTTAAAAGACTAAATGTCCTAAGTTTGGACTCCAGACAATTAAGCTAAGTATTTCCTTCAGGCAGAAGACCTCAGCCCTCTTCTGTCCACAAATATTCACTGAAAAGCATACTGTTTAGGATCCTTTCCTCAAATTCTGTAAGGCAAATGTATGCTTGGGTAAAACAAGATAAAAATAGAGAACTTCTGGTGAGTGTTTACTAGCTATTATAATAAGAAGCATTACTGTTCAATAACCTTTTGGGAACATTACATTTGGAAATAATATATTTACTTAAATAATTTTAAAGAAACTATATTAAAATACCTCCACATAAAGTAGTACATGTTCAGTATAAAGAGGCCTAAAATCATTAATTTTTATATCATTAAAGAGCAAACCAAGATTACATAAACTGCTCATATTAATTCTATCTAGAGTTAAAGTAACAGGGAGAAAGTAACTAAAAAGGGGGACCAAGAAATTTTTATTGGAAACAGAAAAGCAATTTACAGAGACTTTAATGTTTAATATTAATTCAATTCATATTTGAAAAGAGAAATATCAAATGTACAGACTAATCACTCACTTTATTTACTTCAGCAATTTCTCGCCTCTCTTCACTGGCAAAACGAGGTGGGCCAGCCCGATCATCATTCTTTGAGCCATCTTCTTCCACGTATGGAATTAGTTGCTGGAAGTTATAAACAAGTTAAAAGTAAAAAATATGACATAAAATTTCCAATTACACTGGTATAGAAATGAGTCAGATTAAGGTCAATTTTTATACTTTTAATAATATAAAAAGAAATTTTAACTTAGATGATGGTCTAAAATAACAGTGTGGTGAGTTTATCATTTCAGTGCACTCTGTACATTAGCTTTTTGGGTTTCTTTTGAGAAATAGCTGTTATAACACTAGTTGTTACATATAGTTAAGTAATACCCTACTCATTCAACCAGCAAATATTTAGTTGCCAGCCACTGGGTGACACACTGCAAAAATTGTGATACATAAGTTGTGATTTCCAAACCTAAGAAATTCATGGACCATTGAGATAGAATAGGCTTTCTTTCATTCATACTAGAAAGAACTTTAGGGATGTGCATGATATAAATCTCATTTACTTGCTATTTAGAACCTAAGTACCTATGAAAAATCCTAGATGTTGTAACTTCTTTGATTAGGAGAAAGTTGTTTGTTTGTTTTTAATTTTGTAGGAGAAAAAAATGTATATAGCAATGAAACTTGTAGCAGAATTATAATTGAATATGTATGGTTTGTGATGAAGTTTATTTGATGAAACTCCTCATAGACGTGATAGACTTCAGGAATCATATAGTCTCAACTGTCTTATATTATTACCAATCCAGGTGAATAGGTGGTACGACCAGGAGTCATCTGGCTAAACTTCTTCAAATTCCTTCACAGAGACAATAAAGACTTACCCACACCCACACCACTTTCCTCCTTTCCTCTCTCCTAATGCACACTGTCCTTTCTCCTGAATACGGTTAGTCTCCATTCCTGTGCTTTTCTTTCTGCCTTTATTACTTATCCGCTTCCCAACCTTTCCCTAAGGTTTCTTCCTTTATCATCTAAACATGTTCTGATCTCTCCCATGTGGAGGAAAAATGCCAAAAACCTTTGACTCTATCCTTCTTTCCATCTACTGCATTCCTCTCTTGATTTCTATCTCAGCTTCTTGAAAGATGCTTAGCCACTTGTTGGCTCCAGTTCCTTATTTTCTGCTCTATCTTCAACCCACTGTGATCTGACTTCTTGTTGCTACCATTTCATTGAAGCGCTGCTCAGATATACTGACAATTCTCTAGCAAAATCTACTGGACAGTTTTCAGTCCTTATTTTCCTTGACTTCTCTGCAGCCTCTGACAATTTGTCAACCATATTTCTGATCTTTCGCCAACACCTTTGATCACTTCTTTTCAGGCTGTTTTGCATTTACTCTTTCTCTGTCCATCCCTTCCTGCTGATCACTCAAAAAAGGAGCACTGATCACATGAAACAGCTCTTTATACGTAATGAGAGAACATCCAACTCTTCCCAGCTACCTTTGGGGGCAGAGATATAACTTGTCAACAGGAAAGGGCTATGTATATACTACCTAATTAACTAAACTATATTTAGGATCCAAAGTTAAATTTACAGAATACATTTTTTAAAAAAAATATATTTCACTGACCCTCCACAGAGAGGAAGGGAGAGGGACAGAGAGTTAGAAACATCAATGGGAGAGAAACACCAATCAGCTGCCTCCTGCACACCCCCCACTGGGGATGTGCCCGCAACCAAGGCACATGCCCCCGACCGGAATCGAACCCAGGACCCCTCATACCTAATTAACTAAACTATATTTAGGATCCAAAGTTAAATTTACAGAATACATTTTAAAACAAGTGATTCACTAAGCTAATTTAAATTATTAATGATGAAAACATAACTTTTGTCCATAAAGAACTCACATGAAAACTATTTAAAAAGTATTTGACAATACTATTTAAACTCCTACTAAGAAAAACCCCAAAACCACCATGCAGTGATTTAATTAATAGGAGACACTGACAACAATAAAAATTGCCAGACAACCCTCACATTCTAACAACCAAAATTCACTAATAAGCCTATATATTAGTGTACAAAAAATTATTAACATGAAAATATGGTATTCTATACATATATTTATATCGTATTTTCATCTTCTCTAGTCAAAAGTAAAACTGATATAATTCAAAATCTGGAGATATTGCAGAAATAGGAGAAAGCGAGAAGGGCGACAATGACAACACCTGAGACCATCCTGTCTTACATTCACCCTCCCTTTACCACTTGCCTCTACTGGAATGGGATCCATCCCTCCGCAGTTTTCATTGCATTTGTCATAGACCAGTCTCAGCTTCCGGAAGAGAATAGAAAGCTGGCGAAGGTGATCCTGGAGCTTTGCTAGCCGATCTTGGTATGTTCCAGTGTGGTACGTGACACCATTTGGGAGCTTATCAGGCAAAATAGAACAACAAAAATAAAAAATAATGAAAATCAAGACTTTCTATAAGTAAAGCTAGCAAACAAACAATTTTAAGTACTGCATAAAAGCAAACAGTTCCTCAGTTAATCAAGTGCAAGTTTAAGAATTTAAGAGTAATCCGTGCTCATTTCTCAGCTCCTTGGCATACTGTTTGTGCTATAAAACACATCCAGAAAAAAACTTTGTGATAAGCCCCTCTGACCAGGTGAAATACTTTCCCCCTCTAATTTTTAAAGTATTACTTTAAAAACATACAATTTTAATATTATTTACTATTACATAAAGGCAGCAAGTAGCTGGACTCAACTAGGAAGTGAAAAGTAAAATAAAATTTTAAAAAAAGAAGAAAAGAAATAAATGAAGCCAGGACTTTTTAACAGAATAAAAGTAGTAATATGCTGCTCCTGTTGCAAAATAATCTCAAGGTACCTTAACTCTGATAATTAAGATACTCAAGGCACACAATGAAATATAAAGTTGTCACCAAAAGTTTTCTTTAAAAATAACATATAGCAGGAGATATAGATGCAAATTAATCTGAACTTGAACATCATTAATAAATTATTATAAGTAACTGCTCTGATCATCAACTGTCCTGATGCTTATGCGTTTTTAATGAGTTATTTTCCCAATAAATCTATACTTAAAATTCACTTAGAAGTGTGTGTCATGTAAAAAGAACTCCGAATAGATTTTTTCACAAAGGAAAACAAAATCATTTTGAAATGCAAATAATCACCCTCCTTAAATTCACCTACTTAGTAAGTGTGGGTATTAGTTTTCATATACAACTTCAGCTTCTCAAAGAAAGGAATAATTAATTCAGTCAAAAAAATTATTGCACATTCTACATGTGTCAGGCACTGTCCTAGAAACTGGGTTAGAGACACGTTCTGATACTACAGAGTATAGTTATTATAGTGCCTAAGAGCCCTTGTTATACACTGTAGTGTACATATTTAGCTGGAAAGCTCATCAATAATCATCTCCCTCATGAATGCTAATGAAGGCCCATAAATATATGATCATACCCCAGATACCAAAAAGGCATTCAATTAAATTCAATATCCATTCTTAAAATAAATAGAAAAGTCGTACTAAACATTCCCCAGTGTGATAAAATACATTTATCCCAGTTAAAAAGTGAGCACAGCACCCTGATTAATATGGAAACATTAAAAGCATTCTCAATGAAGTCAGAAACAGAACAGGATGTCTACTAAGACCACTAATATTACTAGTGAACACTATTCTGGAGGAACTGGCCAATGCAATTAGAGAGAGAAAAAAGAAAAAAAATGTTAAAATATTAAAAAGAATGTGGTATAATCATCACTACAAATGATATGAGAAAGTGCTACTATCAATAAAAGAATTCAAGAAGGAAGTGGGTACAAAGTTAAAGTATAGAAAACAATAGTTTGCTTTTCATATATAAAAACAAAAGAAAATGAGAAAGGAAAAAGACCCTATTTACAATAGCAACAATAAAGACAAAACATCTAGGAAATAATTTTTTAAATTCCAAGGTAAAAATGAAAACTTAGAATACTTCATAGGGACACAAAGGATATTTCATGTTCTTGGTTATTAAGACTCAACATAATAGTGATGTCTCCAGGTTAAATGAACCCATTAAAAACGTGAACAGGTTCTCAGAACTAAACAAGCAGATTGTAAAGAACGTGTGGAAAAATAAGCAAGAATAGCCAGGGCAATTCTGAAAAATAAGTATAAACACATTATAGAGCCTCAATAAATAGAAGTTTGGCATTGTATAAAAGACAGGCAGCTAAGTGAATAGAACAGAATAGAAATCCAGAAATAGACTTATTTGTATAAAGTAGCATCTGAAATCAATGAGGAAGGAAATAAATTATTCAACCAACCTTTTGGAAAAAGTAAGGCCAGGGCCATGCCTCACACTTTATTCTAGGCTAAATTCCATCTGGGTCAAAGTTTTAAATATAAAAATTGAAGCAAATGTTCTATAAAGAGAGATGATCAAATTCATTCCAAATAGGAAAAAACATAGATTTTTACCCATCCAGTGATTAAAGATCCAAAAATATAACTCACTCTATTAGAGCCCAGTTATTGATCTTGGATATGGCAGCATAAACTGGTACAACCCCATGGAGGGCAATTGTTCAAAATATATCTAATTATAGAAGCACATTGCCATTTCTAAGAATTTATCCTACAGGTACACTTGTGCATTTATGCAGAAGGTTATTCACTGCAGCCTAACAGTCAGAGATGAAAAGCTACTTAAATGCCCTTCACTGGAGAACTGGTTAAATAAATTACAGTATTCCCATGTAGTGAATTACTGTACTCTTTAAAAAGAAAAGGAGTTATTTCCTGTATGAATATGAATAAACCCCAAAATATACCAAATCAAAAAAAGCAAGGTGCAAAATGTGTGTAATATACTGTTATCTGTGCAAAAGGGATGAAAATAAAAGAATATACATTTGCTTAAACAAGCACAGAATATCGGGAAGGATACACAAGAATAGTAATAAAAATCATTAACAATCATTGCCTGCAGAGAAAGGGGTAGATAGCTAGCAGAGAGGGGAGGAAGGCAGAATGTTCACTGTAATGTCCTTTTTTATTTCTGAATTTTGAATGTATTATATATTCAAAGAAGTTGTTTTAAAGAGGTAAAGGATAATAAACAGAACCAAAGCAATACTTCCTTACGGAGGGATTCTCAACTGGGATCAAGAAGGGATCCTTGGGGAAACATCTCTTAACCCGCCTGAAATTTTATTCAAAGTATATATGTGTATTTTTCTTAGAAGAGAGTCCATAGTTTTCATCCCATTCTCAAAAAGCTGAAGGACACGTAATAAAGAACCACTTCTCTAGAACACTTAGAAATAATCTCAGCAGTCTGTATTTATGCCACTGTGTCCTTCTTGATTAGCAGTGTAGAAGATCATTTTTAAAATGTGAATACTCTAAAAAGTGTATCAATAAGTAAGTTACATGTAGTCCTGTCTGTACCACTACTACTTCTAGCTTCCTGGAAATGAAGGGGCACCCTGTTTCTTTTACAGCGAATTGTAATATGCTCAAAGGGGCTTAGATGAATTAAACCACAGAACTCACACTTACAGGGCCACAGAGTAGTTAACTATCAGGCTCTTACAAATTGGTTTTTGAGGGTTGTCAAAAACCACATGTAATGTAGTCATAATTTTTTGAAAGTGTTTAGTTTTTTTCTGTGTTGGTCACAGATGTGTATCATATCTCTTTTAATGCTAATACTTGTTTGATAGCAAGTTAGAACTATAAAGAGGTTAACAGGAAAAGCTACTAGTCATGTGTGATGTTGGGTAAATTCTTCTCTCTTTAAGCCTCTGTTTCCTTAACTGTGAAATAGAGATAAAAATACTCCTTAGAATTGCTCTTACAACAGTGTACCTGACAAAGTACTTGATAAATATTAGCTATTAGTTTTCCAGTCCTAATTCAGTGCTTTGCATACAGCATGCTAAAAATAAGTGCATTTTCGATTCATGGTTGGGAATCCACGAATATGGAGGGCTGACTTAAATGTTATATGGGGTGTACACTGATATAGAATGGATTTTATCTGAAGAATATTTAGTCCAGAATTTGGTCTATTATGCACTTTTCTATGTATATAACAACATGGTATAAAATGTGACCATCAAAAATAAAGTGCTGTATATATTTTTTAAAGTTATATGGAGATTTTCGATTGCATGGGTAGTTGGCACCCATTAACTCCGCATTATTCAAGGGTCAACTGTATTTGCTAAATTCTGAGAGATCATTTAATACATACTTAAATCATTTTAGGTATTAATATATTAATTTTAAGTAATTGCCAAAGATTTCTTATCTTGTCTTAGATTGCCTTTGTATTGTTTCACCCTGGCTTATTGACATGGTCTTCAAAGATTTCTAAACAACTCTATTACTTTTAAAATGAGGAGAAAAAAAATCTCAAGAACTTAAAAAAAGGCAATAAGCTACTCTTTAGTGCACCTGTAGGAATAAGAATTGTAAGAGTCTGACGACCTGATTTCAAATTTACCTTGTCATTGACCAACTTTGGGCAAGTTACCTTACCTCTCTGAATCACAGAATCCTCACCCATAAAACCAGGATGATAGCCACATCACATAATAGTAAGATGAGCAAGCATTAAAAATGGGTTAGCAAGTATGGTGATTACCAGAGGGAAAGGGGAGGATGGGGCTGGTAGAAGAGGTAAAAGGGGGATAAATGGTGATAGAAGGAGACTTGACCTGGGCTGGTGAACACATTATACAATATACAGATGATGTATTATAGAATTGTACACCTGAAATCCATATCATTTTATTAATGTCACCCCAATAAATTCAATTAAAAAATAGGCTAGAAAATGAGGTTGGAATCCTTGGCTATCCAAATGCAAAAAAAAAAAAAAATGCACTTGGATCTACACCTATCATTATATTAAAAAATTAACTCAATGTGGATCATAGACCTAAATGTAAAACCTAAAACTATAAAACTTGCAGAAGAAAACATAGAAGAAAATCTTTGTCACCTTCAATTAGACAAAAATTTCTTAGGTACAACATCCAAACAAAATCTGTGAACAAATTAATTAAGTTGGATTCCATCAAAGTTTAAAATGTTTGTTCTTCAAAAGGCAATGTGAATAGAATGAAAAGACAGGTCACAGACTGCGAGAAAGTATTTGCAAAGCAAAAGACACAGGATAACAAGTGCTGGTGAGGATGAGGCGTAACTAGAACCCTCACACACTGCTGATGGGAATTAAAGTTGTGCAGAACTTTGAAAAAGTTTCTTAACATGCTAAACATTTATTTTATGATCCAGCAAATTCCACTGCGGGGCACCTGCCTACTCAAGAGAAATGAAACACATGTTCACAGAACACTTGGAGACGAACATTCACAGAAGTATTTTTATAATGACTCCAACGTGGAAACAACCCGAATGTCCGCCAACAGATGAACATACACACGAACTGTGATGTATTCATTCACACGACGGAACACTATTCGGCAATCAAAAGGAACGAACTATTGACACACGATGAGTGAAAGGCACCAGACAAAAGTGACTACTACAAAAATGATTCCATTTACACAGAATTCTAGAAATGGATGGTAACAGAAAGCAAATCAGAGAGGTTGCCCGCGGCCAGAAGGCCAGAAGTAAAGCTTTCAAAGGCGCATGGAGAGACCTTTTGCGGCCATGGGTGATGGTTTCACAAGGACGCATATACATCCGTTAACACTTTTAAAAAATGAATTTTATTGTGTGCCTCTTACACCAAAAATAGAGCCGTCGAACAAAAATGATGAGCAGATTCTGAATTCAACTCCTCAGACCCTCAGAAAAGATTCTGCTGGAAGAAGATGAGATGCCGGTTAAAGCAATCGAAACGGGGTAGCGGAATGAGGCCGGACTCGAACCCTGAAAGGAGCGAGTTTGCCTGGTAACCAGGGAACCTGTTCGAGTCCAGAACACGGAGCTCGAATCCAGAACACGGGGCTCCAATCGCCCAGAAACCCGCTCTGGAAACATCTCCTTCGTACGGCAGACTCTCGGGGACGGACAGTCACAGAGGACACTTCGGCACGTAAATGGGGCGACCCGATCCTCGGGGTTTGCCCAGGGCAGCCCCGCTGACGCCCAGGGGCCCCACGGAACGTCCAGCCCGGAGCCCCGCGACCTCGCAGAAGCATCCGCCTCCTCCCCGCGCCGGGGGCGGCGCCGCCCACCCGCCCAGCTGCCCACCTGCATGTTCCGCAGCAGCTGGAAGATCTCCATCGTGCGGTACACGATGTCCTGGACCGTCTCCTGCCCGATCCGGCACAGGGAGGCCGTGTTGACCTCCCGCGTGGCCTGCGGAACCTGGGGCCCGGCGAAGGGCCCGGGCGCCATCCCCGACGCAGCCAACGGAGGAGTGGACATGGCGCGGCTGCGGCCTCAGGCCCGCGGGGCCGCAGGAGGAGCGTCCGGGGGTCCCCTTGGCGACGGGATGTCGGCGGCCTTGGCGTGGGAAGGAGCTGGTGAGACTCCGGCGGCTGGATTTCAAAACAGCGGCCGTGACTTCCGTCAACGCTGACGTAACGCGTCATCAAACGTCATGGGCACCGCCCACTCGGGCAACACCGGCCGGGATTGGCCCGGATGCCTGGGCGGGCCGGACGGGCGGGTTAAGTAGCCAATTGCAAGCTTCACTCCCGCCAGAGGGGGTGGTGCTAGTGGCGGGAGGCTAGCAGGCTTTCCCGGTGTTGGTTTCCCAGGGGCTCAGCCCTTCCTTAGAAGTCCTGTTAGGGCTCTTCTGTGTTAGTTTCCTTGCAGAGCATTTTCTCTTACGGAGCCTATGAGGTTTGTAGTATTATTGTCCTTTCACAAGTAGGGGGAAGGCCCCGAGGGACTAGTTTGACTTGTTTAGTCGCAGACGGCTTGCAACTGGTAACCTGCGATTTGAATTTACAAAACGAAATTCCAGATCTTACATGCTTCCCTGGGACCTGATACAGACGCCTGAATTGCTATTGGTCCCGACTCAAATGTCTGTTTATTCGAGAAGCTTTTCCTCTCACCCTAAATGTAAAATTAACACTCACTCCCCTTCCTCAATTTGGCTATTATTACTGTGTGCTATAGACTGTTCAGTTTGTTACTTTCTGACTTCCTCTCATTTTCTTATACACACACTACTATGCAAACTCCATAAAACAGATACTGTGCCTATTTTATTCACTTACTCTATTCTTCAAACTTAGTGATTGGCACATAGAAGGTGCTTACTAAATACACGTTGAGTGACAAGCTTAAAACAAGCTAAAGTCTTTCTTCCATCTACCTCTTACTGCCCATTTTCAAAAAGAACAAAAAAAATATTCAAGAATGTGGAAAGGGGTGATAAACACAAAATTATTGCATTTTAAAAAGTTTTTGAACACTCCATTAGTAAGACTTTATAGGAAATGGTTACTAAAAATGACATAGGAACCATTATAGAAATTTTAAAGAGTGCTTTTACAGCTCCTTAGTGAGCAGTTGCCATGTGGCAAATACTCCCTGAGCACCTACTATGTGCTCCCTGCTAGAAATGGAGATAGAATAACGAACAAGTCAGGCAAAAGCTCTGCTCTCATGAGTCAGGCAGAACTAATTATTGTGGGGGTATCTTGAAGGAAAAGTTCAAGATCCTAATATTAATGTGCTAACAATTTAGAAGATCAGGGACAATCTGAAGGGAATAAGTTGAATGCTGATGGTGAATGGGGTCCATCTGGAGTGTTTTTTCATAGAAAACGCCATGGGAGGAAGGACAGTGCCCACACCAGAAGTGAGGATGCCTCCAAATGCTTTCCAGCATCTAAAGTTTAGGCTGATAAGTGTTGGGAAACAACAATGAAGACAGAGGCAAACCTTGGAGGACCTTCCAAGACAGGTGAAGCAGTTTGGGCTTTATTCTGAGTGAAATAACAAGTCATTGAAGACTTTCAGGAGAGAAGAATAATTACCAGAAATATTCAATTCAGAAGGCTTTGTCTGTTGGATATGTACTGACTTCTGCCATCTCAAAGGGATATAATGATGCTGGTGATGATGATCTATATTAGAGAAATAGTATAGTGGGCAACTGAATACATTTAAGTAGGATCTGGAGGATTTGATATTGACTGGATTGGGAACAAAAAAGAGAAGAAATTAAGGATGGCATGCATTTCTGCCTTGAACAAATAGGTGGTGTTTATGCCACTTACCGAGATGGTTTCAAGTGGAAAAAAAACATGTTTCAGTAACATTATGACTTG